>NC_053391.1:364164297-364464297 GCF_905171765.1 Bufo bufo | reverse complement strand
TGCTAATGAGCATGAAGATATAAATGACACAATTGAGCTCAGCACCACTTACACTATATAACGCTTATTCTGGTTTGGGGGGGGGGTGTTGAAGCTGACAGATTCCCTTTAATGGCATCCAATGTGGGCTCCGCGTTACTTACACTATACATTGCGTACTCTAGCTTAGGGGTTGTTTTAGAGCTGACAGATTCCCTTTAAGTGCATGTACATAAGACATTACAACATGTAACTCAAGAAACATCAATGATAAAAAAAACCTTTGCAATAGTCCTTCTAGAGTACTGCACTCTAATTTCCCTGACAAGTTCTGGATGACATTCTGGAATCTCCTAGGATTGTATATGCAACGGGCGCCTCCCCCCAGGGCCCTCTATATCGCGTCCCAGGTCTAGTAGGAATGCCGAGTGGTGTAGAGCGGCCTAAATGTCTCTTTATGTGTCACGGTGCTCCTACTTGGATATGGCTGGACCCCAGGCTTTGGTTCCGAAGCAATAAATAGGGGGAATAATTGAGGGATTTGAAAAAATACCTTGAGTCCAGACCTTCAGATGAAGTTCAATGGCAGCTTTACTTGAATAAACGTTTCTTCCAACAGTTTACAGGCTTTGTCTTGGTTCCAGCAGACTTTAGCATTAAACTGGCAGGCAAACTCAACTCTGCTATAACTTTTTCTCTCTGACTCTGCTGTACTGACAGGCTGGCTGTATAACTCAGCTTCTTCTGTATGCTGCACTTTTTCTCTGTAGTCTGACTCTAGGTTATGCCAGGGAACTTTCTTCCTGGCTCCTGAGGCTTTAAGCTTTGGCCTCCAGCAGAGACGTGCCCCTGCACACCCTTCCCATGTCTAGGGAAGACCTAAACTGGATTTATAAACAAATAGTTAGCAGGCACACTTACATATGGAGTACGTATTTAATAATAACTAAAATCAAATTTTATATTCACACATGCATAAATAGAATAAAAATAGAGTGTAGATACAGAAATTAATCCTAGCAGCATAAATGAACCAAGGTTGATATCCACTAAGACACTAATATGTCTCTGTAGCAAATCTGATGATGAATGGCTCACCTATCAAACCAGAGATGGAACTGGTGCGCACTAGTGATGAGCGGCAGGGGCAATATTCGAATTTGCGATATTTTGCGAATATTTGGGCGAATATTCACCATATATTCGAGAATTCGCGAATTCATGATCTCTAGGCATTATTTTCTTGATTGCGAAAATTCGCATAAAATTTGCCTAAAGCATGAACTGGTATTTTTTAAAAATTAAAAATATTTGCGAATTCTCGAAGTGACAATATTTGCGATTAAAATTTGCAATTTGAATATTTGTGATCAACACTAGTGCACACCACCTCAGGCTCACCCTATGCCTGTGCCACAAAACCAAAGAAAATCTGGAAAAAATGTGGGGCACTCAGTATCTAGTCAATGGACAATGAACCTATTTATTAGTTCCACGTGGGGTGAAGCAGCTCTCGTAGACTCTGCTTGGTGGAGCGCACTTCAGCGTAATACAGACATCAGCGCTGACCTCACTGGGGTTCTCCTCACACGTGATCGGCATAGTAAAGGTCCAAGGTGATGGTAACCAGGAAACAAATACGATGGATTGAGTGCAGTGTCTCTATACAGCTATTCGCATTAATTCATCAATGTGCTTTATATATTAACGCGTTTCGGGACCCGTAGTCCCTTCATCAGTGTTCCTAAATGCATTTGAGGAAGTTGAAGACTCACCTTTTTGTCTTGCAAGCAAGACAAAGAACTCTTAGACTCTATTCTTAACCCCACAAAATATAAAGCACATTAATGAATTAATGCAAATAGCTGTATAGAGGCACTGCACTCAATCCATCGCATTTGTTTCCTGGTTACCATCACCTTGGATCTTTACTACGCCAATCACGTGTGAGGGGAATCCCAGTGAGGTCAGCGATGACGTCTGTATTACGCTGAAGAGCGCTCCACCAAACAAAGTCTACAAGCGATGTCTCACCCCCACGTGGAACGCCGAAGGTCTACACACAGGCACGTACAGCAAACGGAACCTACGGGACTGCTAAGGGGGAGAGAAAACTTCTGGAGAGCTAAGCGCTGTGTGAGTACCGAAGAAAACACGGGACGCCACGTCTAGGTACACCGGCCTGAAACCCATCTACCCCTGCTTGCAAGTTCTTCATTAATCGTTTGTTGTCGATGCTTAAAAATATCCCATCACTGAACATGTGGTAAACTGACTTTGCCATACCCCACAAGTGCTGATACCTATATTATTCTTTTGATTCCTCCATAACAAAGTCAGTGCTGGTGCTTTACAAATAACTGCCTAATGGGAAGTATTGTTTTAGGGTGATAACCATATCGACCCCACGGGGGGCCAATACAGTTGCCCTGCAACTTGGATATCTTTGATACTGATTATACTAACTTTGTGTCGATACAATTGTCGCAGGACATTGATTCAACTCAGAGCCCCATATATGCTTTTTAAAGATGGAAGACTGACAATTCCTTATCACTGTTGCTGCTATAGAGACATATTAGTGTCTTAGTGGATATCAACCTTGGTTCATTTCTGTATCTACACTTTATTTTTATTCTATTTATGCATGTGTGAATATAAAATTTGATTTTAGTTATTAAAGGGAGCCTGTCACTGGGACAGGACTCATCTCAGGCTAATTTGCATATGTATCAAATCGGTTTTTTTACACAATAAAAGCACACAGAGCTATGGGGACTGGGTATTGCGGATGTGCTAGCGGTCATCTAGCAACCCATGTTCTCAGTTCTATACACAAAATCCCGGTGACAGGTTCCCTTTAAATACATACTCCATATGTAAGTGTGCCTGCTAACTATTTGTTTATTTGTACTTGTTCAGACTGGGTGAGTCTTTAGCAGTTACACCTATCCATCCATACTCTCAGTAGAGCAACCCAAAACGAGACCCTTGTTCTAAACTGGATTTAACTGGTCCCCACCCTTACTGAAGGAAGTAGGACTAGCCCACTTCTCTCCAGAGGGGGTTAGAATGGAATGGTAAGTTACATTCTATCTAAGATAGCTCTGCCGTTCACCTGCTGATGAACCAGGTATATTACATAAACAGTTACATAACAGGATTAGGAATGCACAGTGTGGAGGACCTGGACAACATACAGAAGATGACATTGGTGTTAGCCCAATAAAGACAGTAGCAGGTTGCAGGAGTGGTAACACCACTCTGGGGTGTTACATATACAGCTAATTTAAAGCTCCTTATAAAGGTCCTTTCATTACGATAAAAAATCTAAACTAACTATACAGACATGGAGAGCGGCGCCCAGGGATCTCCCTGCACTTACTATTATCCCTGGGCGCCGCTCCGTTTTCCCGGTATAGGCTCCGGTATCTTCAGGTTTTCGGCTCAACCGGGAGAAGCCTGCTCTTGTTCTCCTGGGCGTCTCCTTCTCCCAGGCTGTAGCGCTGGCCAATCGCAGCACTAAGCTCATAGCCTGAGAGGTTTTTTTCTCCCAGGCTATGAGCTGAGTGCTGCGATTGGGAGAAGGAGATGCCCAGGAGAACAAGAGCAGGCTCCTCCCAGTTGAGCCAAAAATCTGAAGATACCGGAGCCTATACCGGGAGAACGGAGTGGCGCCCAGGGATAATAGTAAGTGCAGGGAGATCCCAGGGCGCCACTCTCCATGTCAGCAAGATAGCATTAGTAATCTTAAAGTAACAGCAGTATACATGTATACGGGTAAATGGATGGTAGCCGGTGGTAGCAAACAGCTTGTTTAATAACACCCTGCACTGCTGGATTTTAATGCTTTTTAATATTAAAAAATAGATCCAAAATTATTCCTTTTGGGGTAAGAGTGTGTCCAAGTGTTTACACACACACTGTGGTATGGGAAGAGGTCATTGCTTGCTTTCAACAAGCATTCCAAATATTTCACCTTATTACAGAGTAACTAGCAAAAAGTGGTTGCTATGTTAAATAGAATACATATATGTACTCTATCTCCAACAATTCCACCACCACAAATACATGTGTAGGTGACAGTATTCCAGGAAAGTGGAGAAGCAATGGCCTTAGTTTTACAGAAGCCATGGAAAATATTCCCCCTTTCTGGGAGCAGTAGCAACATTAGTACAGTTTGAAAACTAAAGGACACGATAGGATAGGTAGGGGTAGAGATGCGTGTCTAAATATGTTCTCCCACACTTGCAGCAGAATCTGTAAAGCTACAGTTGCTAGTCACCCTTGGACTTCCAATCTCCCTGGAGCAGTGTTCCTCAAACTTAGGCCTCTTGCACATGACCGTATGGCTTTTTCAGTATTTTGCAGTCCGCAAAAAACGTATCTGCAAAAAATACGGATGATGTCCGTGTGCATTCTGTTATTTGCGGAATGGAACAGCTGACCCCTGATAGAAAAGTACTATCCTTGTCCGTTATGCGGACAATAATAGGACATGTTCTATCTTTGAACGGAACTGAAATACGGAAAGGAAGGCATACGGAGTACCTTCCTTGTTTTTGCGGATTCATTGAAATGAATGGTTCCGTATACAGTCCGTATATGGAACGCAAAAAACAAAATGGAAAAAAAACGTTCTGTGCAAGAGGCCTTAAGCTGATTCTGTGGCCCTAAGACCTTTGGAACGAAAGCAGATGTTCGTGCTTCCTCACTCCTCACTAATCTAGTTAACTCTCTATGGGACTCTCTAGAGTTTCTCTTCCTGACAGTAATTCGGACCAGCCCACTCCCACCAAGAAGTGACGAATGTCATGGTGAGTTCCATTCCTAATGGCAACCGTAACTTATCATTGCTGATGTACATAACATTACAATATAAAATGTAAATAACATTGCATTACATAAAACAATTACAGTTAACTCCAGGTCTGGGGTACTATTACCTCGACTGATGTTCTTGTATTTTTGTATCTGGAAGTGAGGAATTTACATTTTTCATGCTTGATGAGGGACTATATACCTTGAAAGACTCCATTGTGGCTGGCTGATTAAATCTATGTTTCCAGGAGTCATTACATTGTATACAGACACAAGGATCATGTGCGGGTTATTAGGACTGAGGGTGCCAAGGACTGTTTCTATGGTTTATTAATTTGGATTGGTGATAAGCTTATAAGTAGATAAATCATTGCAGTGTATTTTTCATGTTCTGCTTCATGCACAACCCCAAGAGCAATGTAAGATTTAAGTAATAGTACTATCATCAATCTATTACTGCTTGTTATACCAGAGCACAAAGAGATAGAGGGATTTATTGTAGATCACACTGCGAGTTTTTCCCTGGAGACACAAGGACGATTTGTTTACTACTCTCCGTGTGCAATAGATCCTTAGGCATAAGAAGAAGCGGCAGAAAAAGGGACCATCACATGACAGCGTTTCATTTAATTTCAGGTTAAGGAGTACAAATACCATTTTGTGTTTGTTCTCCAGGTTCAGCAACAAACATTGGGTCCATACATTTTGTAAGCGTGATAGCTAAAAAGAAACATTCGCTGCCCTGGGCTGTGTTCTAACAGACAATTTACTTTGTCCTAGTATAGTGTTGCAATATTTCCTTATCACTGCTGCAACGTACAGTAGATATCTTACCATCATATCTTGTGATGTGGAGTATTGAGTGGCTTCCAGCTGAAGCACATGTGCAGCGGACACAACTTGATATATAAGGACGCTGTTGTACATCCCAGACACTTGCTGAAGGAGAACATCTCTAATACGAACATTATGTTCCATTCAATGTGACTAGACAATCCACACTTCAACCAGAAACCTATTTAATATTTATTACCATCTCCGAATCAAGTACGTTTCTGGTATATATTAATGACTACTGCCTCTGCTGGGAATCTACTCCATGAATCCATTACTTATACTCTACAAGCTACATTTAATATCTGTAGTATCTGACAGATAAGTAATAGGCTCACAGACAAGAGCAAGCTAAAAGTACTACAAACCTACAAAGTGCAAGGAAGAGAAAATACATTCCAGGCTTATTTATCTTCGCTGAGCTGGTGCGGATGAAAAGGTTTAATATTTGATGAAAGAATCAGAGGTTAAAGGAAAGGAATAAATTGTAATTGTGATTTTGAGGAGATCAAACATGTATTTTCATTTTGGTGAAGATTTACAAATTGACCCAGTCCTTTGCTAAAGAGGCAGAAATAAAAACAAAGATAATAGTACAGAGAAAGTGCTAGAGGGGATTGCGTGATTAGTGAGTTTGCTGCAGCCAGTTTAAAGAAAAACTCCAGTCCATAATTGAACCCTTTCTACACCGGAGGTTTTTTGTTTTTGCATTTTCGTTTTGCGCTCCCTGCCTTCTCAGAGCCATAACTTTTTTATTTGTCTGTTCACATAGCCATATGAGGGCTTTTTTTTTGCGGAACAAGTTGTACTTTCCAACGCCACCATTTAATATTGCATATGATGTAGTGGGAAGTGGGATAAAAAAATCAAAATTGGGTGTTCCCTTACGTCCTACCAGCAGCACAGATTGGGTTAACTACCCCCCGTGGACTGGTAGGACAGGCGGAATTTTAATGAGCCCAAGAACCAATAATAAAGATTTACACCCCTACAAAAGGAGGGGACACCCCCCAGCCCATTGTGTTCTTTTCTGTCCTCCGGACAGGTGGACTGGCGGTTCCCCTTCGTTTTAGGGGAAGTATTAATCTTTTGTGCTGGCGGTATTTTTCCTAAATCCACTGCCTATTTCTGCTGTTGTTTTGTCTTGTTTATCTCCCCTCTCCTTTTGCTGTCGCCCGGCGCTGCGTTTTCTCTGCATCTTCGATGGGCGCCGCCATCACAGGAAGTGACGTCTGCCCCTTCCCGGCGTCACTTCCGGTTCTTGGCTCTCGCCGAGTATATGCTTTTTCTTGGTTTCCTTTGCCGTTATCCAGTGGAATTGGATTCTGGCTTCGGGGGGGAAGTAGTTCTCAGCCTTAACTTTAGGCTTTTTTTTGTGGAAAATTGGATCTAATGATTAGATCCACCTGGGGACAGGAGCTCCGCCCTGTGGGCGGTGCCCTCCCTATTTAAAGCTCCTGCTGTCTCTCATTCTTTCTCTGGCAGCACACGCTTTCTGAGCTAGCCAGAGCCCATTAGTACTTTGTACTTTCTCTATTTGTGCGGTTATTTGTTGCGGTCTTGCTACTACGCTACTTTGGTGGGCCTCTACTTATGCTTCGCCTGATGGTTTCAATTTGTTCAGAATTATTAATTCTTTATTTTTTTTTGCAGCGATGGCTTCCCCTAAGGACCCGGAGACCCGTAAAGCGGCCTCAAAGAGGAAGCACTTGTCCTGCTTTGATTGCAGTATGCTGCTGGGCAACAATTGTCCCTACTCAAGGTGCGAGGCATGCCGTAGATCACAGTCGGCTACGGAACCCACCATGCAAGAGATTTATGCGTGGGTCAAGGGATATGTGGATGAATCCATCAAGGGCATAGTCAACCTGCTGGATAAGAGGCTTTCTACCCCTACTCAAGCCCCCATGGAGACCTCTGCGCCCGTGGAGAGGCCCGCTGCAATTTCTCTAGGCTCCACCTCTTCGGATGAAGAAGAGCTAACTTCCTGCTTTTTCTCACCAGAAAAGACCCAGAAATTGCTAAAGTCCATCAGGTCGGGGGACCATGATGTTGACACCGTGGAGTCCTCCGATCCCGACGGTCGGGCACAGCGTGTCTTTAAGGCGGATGAGACCCTCCTTTCCGTTATGAGAATGGAATGGAAGAAGCCTGAAAAAGGCCCTGTTCTGACAAAAAAATTCAGGACCATGTTTCCCATGGCAAACTCCTTGGTGGAATCGTGAGGTTCCATTCCCAAGGTAGACATGGCTATTGCCAAACTGTCCAGACGCATTCTGGTGCGATGGGTCTAGTCTGCAAGACCCCCTTGACAGGAGGGCAGAGTGCACTCTGAGGAGAGGTTATTCGGCTGCTGCAGCCTCCGCATCTACCGCTATTGCGGCTATGGAAGTCTCTTCCTTCCTGCGCTCCCGTCTCAACCAGATACAGACGGATGTGGACCAGAGAGTGTCCCGGGACGATATCCTGGCCCCGTTTAAGACCGTTAATTTAGCCACGGACTTTCTGTGCGATACGGCACAGTTGCAGCTAAAGCTGGCAGCCAAGTCGATGGCCTTAGTTTCCGCAGCCCGCAGGCCCCTATGGCTTAAGCCATGGGTCGAGGATAATGCGTCCAAATACAATCTATGTGTTTTGCCTTTTGAGCCTGACCACCTGTTCGGCGCTCAGCTGGATAAAATTATGGAGGATCTCTCTGAAAAAAAGGGGAAGAGTCTTCCCCAGCAGCCCTTTCGGGGTCAGGGCAGACAGGAGCGTGGCGGTAGATCCGGCCAACAGTCTAGGTCACGTAGAGACTGGGGGGCACAGCGAAAATTCTCAAAGCGCCCTCGCAGAGGAGCTAAGGAGGCTAAGCCCTCCTGACTATGGGCCTCTCGCAGGCTCTCGGTTGACCCCCGTTACTCCTGCCATCCTTCCCGAAGATTTTCCCATTCCTTGTCCCTTGGTGCCGATCGGGGGGCGTCTCGCCCAGTTCAAGGAAAGAAATCCGGAGACCTCCGGATGATTATTGATTTGAGATTTTTCAATCGATTTATAAGGAAGGTAAAGTTTCGCATGGAAACTATCAAGTCAGTCATCCATGTTCTCAACCCCGGAGACGTGATGGCTATCCTGGACCTCAAGGATGCCTATCTTCACATCCCCATCCATCCTGCCTCCCAGAGGTATCTCAGGATCGCAGTCCAGGTCTCGGGGGTCCTCAGGCACCTTCAGTTTTCTGCCTTACCCTTCGGGATTTCCTCTGCTCCGATCACCTTCACCAAGGTGGTGGTTTCGGTGCTGGCAGCTTTGAGGCTTCAAGGGCTGACCGTAATTCCTTATCTGGACGATTGGCTCTTAATAGCCTCCTCAATTCCAGTTCTTTCCCGCCATATTCATGTAGCGATCTCTTTTCTGGTCCGCCTAGGGTGGATCATCAACTGGCAGAAGTCGAATGTGAGCCCGTCGACTTCAGTAACCTATCTAGGCTTCATAGTAGACTCCATTGGGATGTCACTCCAGTTGACTCCAGAAAGAAGAACTCGGATTCAGGACCTGGCAAGGTTCCTATCTATTCCTCGTCGAGTCTCTATCAGGACTCTCATGAAGATGTTGGGGCTCATGTCAGCGGCTGCAGATGCAGTCCCTTGGGCTTTGTGGCACCTCTGCCCCCTTCAGTCGGAGGTCCTTGCCAAATGGGATGGCAGCCCCGCTGGGCTAAACTCCCTGTGCTCCCTGTCTTGTCAAACTCGAACCTCCCTGAAATGGTGGCTCCATCTCCCGGAGGGAAAGTCTATAACCCAGCCATCCTGGGTGATATTGACTACGGATGCGTCCCAAGTAGGCTGGGGCGCTCACCTAGACGATTCCCCTGTCCAAGGGACTTGGTCTCCTCAGGAGCGGCTACTTTCCTCCAATCTTCGCGAGATTCGAGCCATCCGGCTAGCCCTCCTTCACTTTGCCCCCCGAATTCGGGGCATGGCGGTGAGAGTACTGTCAGACAACATGACTGCGGTCCTGTAAATCAACAAGCAGGGAGGCACAAGATCTCTACCCCTCCTTTCAGAGATCAGGGTCATTCTTTGGTGGGCAGAGTTGAACCTTTCCTACCTGTCTGCCATCCACATCCGTGGTTCCGGCAATCTAATTGCAGATCGTCTGAGTCGCGGTCTGCCGACAATGGAATGGTCCCTGCGTCCGGAGATTTTTAGGCAGATAATCCTCAGGTGGGGGTTGCCAGAGGTAGACCTCATGGCAACAAGGATCATCGCCAAGGTGGAGAGGTTCTGCTCTCTTTACAGGGAGGAAAACCCCCTTGCGATAGATGCTCTGTCGATACCGTGGAGGTTCAGGCTGGCTTACATCTTCCCTCCTTTTTCCATGATACCGAGGGTATTGATGAAAATCCGTCAGGATCAGGCCTCGGTGATTGCCATCATACCGTTTTGGCCCAAGAGATCCTGGTTTACCCAGCTCATTCACATGAGTCGGGGACATTATTGGAGGCTCCCCCCACGACAGACCCTGGTGTCATGGGACACTCACCTCTGTCCAGATCTGCACAAGTTCAACCTGACAGCCTGGAGGTTGACCAGTCCCTTCCCAGAATAGAAGGGCTTTCAGAGTTGGTCCTGAGAACGTTATCACATTCAAGAGCAGAATCTACTAAGAAAGCCTACTCCAGAATTATGAAGATTTTTTTCGTCATAGTGTGCTTCTAACCAGGTGGCGTCTGCAGATCCGCCCCTCTCTGCGATTCTTCCATTTCTAAAGGACGGCCTAGACAGAGGCCTTGCTCCATCTACGCTGAGGGTCCAGATTTCTGCCATCTCAGCCAGTCTCAACAGACCCTATTCTCGGGACCCACTCGTCAAACGCTTCTTTAAAGGAGCCGAAAGGATGAAGCCTACAGTACTGAAGCCCATCCCTCAGTGGGACTTATCAGTCGTGCTCAGGGGTCTAGCATCACCCCCCTTTGAGCCTTTGGAGGAAGTGGATTTCAAGTTCATGACTCTGAAGTTAGTCTTCCTATTGGCAGTAACTTCGGCCAAGAGAATCTCAAAACTTCAAGCCTTCTCGGCCTCAGAACCCTATACTATCTTTCTTCAAGACCGGGTTCTCCTGAGATTCCTTCCATATTTCAGGCCTAAGGTCCCTTCATTTCACAACATCAATCAGGTGATTTCTTTACCAGTTTTACTGTCTCCTTCTACCTCCTCCAGGGATCCTGTCAAGCATCCGTTGGATATCTCGAGATGCCTCCAGATCTATGTGGATAGATCCAATGAGTTCAGGATAGATGAGAATCTCTTTATCCTGTTTGCCAGTAAGTCTAAGGGCTGCAAGGCGTCCAAGGCGTCGATTGGTCGCTGGATTAAGGAGGCCATCAGAGAATCTTTTGTCTCCCAGGCTTTAGATCCTCCAGAGTTTGTGAAGGCCCATTCCACTAGGGCCATCGCCACTTCTTTCGCTGAAAGAAGCCTCCTTCCTCTGGAGATGATTTGTAAAGCTGCCTCCTGGAGCTCTGAATCCACTTTCATCTCCCACTACAGACTAGACGCCAGAGTAGCTGAGTTTTCGGCCTTTAGGCAGACTATTCTTAGCTCTGCCAGGCATGAAGGCCCTCCCTAGGGGTTCTTCTTGCTATCTCCCTATCTGTGCTGCTGGTAGGACGTAAGGGAATTGTTAATTTCTAACGATAATTTGTTTTCCCTTAGTCCTAACAGCAGCACACAAATATCCCACCCTAGTAAGGTTATTTTTGCTATAGACACAATGGGCTGGGGGGTATCCCCTCCTTTTGTAGGGGTGTAAATCTTTATTATTGGTTCTTGGGCTCATTAAAATTCCGCCGGTCCTACCAGTCCACGGGGGGTAGTTAACCCCATCTGTGCTGCTGTTAGGACTAAGGGAAAACATTATCGTTAGAAATTAACGATAATTGCAAAAAAAAGCTATTCCACCACAGATTTAAGTTTTTTTTTTATTTACGACGTTCGATGTGCAATAAAAATGATCAGTTACTTTCGTTCTACAGGTCAGTACAAATCCGGCAATATATTATATGTATAGTTTGTCTTGCGTTTTGGTAGTTTTCTTGCGTATTTGATAAAATAATAAAAAAGTGGGGAAAAAATATGTTTTATTTTTTCATCTCCAAATTTTGACCCCTATAGCTTTTTTTTAATAGTGTGTGGGGGCTCATTGTTTGCGGTGTGATCTGAAATTTTCATTGATACCATTCTGGGGTGTGTATGACTTTTTGATCACTTTTTATTAAATTATTTTGTAGAAAAAGCACTAGCATTGGAGTCTATGAAAAAATTGCTAGTTTCCTATGGAGCCCTATTACAGGCAAGGGCTCCATAGTAAATACTATGCAGCAGCCTCCTGTTATTCACATAGACAGGGGCTGCTGCACACATGGTCCGGCTCCTCCAATCAGAGCTTCCACTGTTTCACGCGCTCAGATGCTGTGGTTAGGATTGACCACAGAATCTGAGGAGTTAAATGTCCGCGATCGGCATTGCTGTCAGTTGTGGACAATATCCGCAGGTGTCTGCTATAAGAAACAGCAGGCAACCCTCGGCTATGACACTCGCTCGGCTCAGGGGCGGGCGCCATCTTTAAAGACCCGGCCTTTCCCTGGTCGGGAAAGGGTTAAAAAAAGTAGCATGTGTATTCTTTAAAGGGTATTTTTTAAACTAAAAATATTCATAGAAAACTATTTTTCTAGAATTTGTGGCCATTTCCTTTTGGCAGTACTATATCATTGAAAATTAAATAAGTATTGTCCATCTATAGCAGTCAGCACAGAGAGATAAAAGTCCTATATAGGTAGTTAACCCATTGTTCAGTTTACTACTGATGTTATCAGTTAATAAAATAGTAGATTTGTAGAATTAGGATGAGAGTATGACAGCTCTAATGCTCTTTCAATAGCCCTAAATAAAGATGTTCACAGAAAAGCATTGCACTCATCATGTAATGTGTAATGAATCACTCATCCCCTTGTCTCTCTGGCACCAGTGAATGGTTTGAGTAAGAATGTCAAGCGAGGCTGTTTACCATGCTACAAGTCCTAAAAAAGGAGGAAATTAAAGAGTCAGGACAGGAAGGAGAATCTATAATATGACTTTAAAAATTATACCCCAAAAAATATAAAAAAATATATAGAATATTCACATATAGGCTGTTAATATGTTTAACCACTTGCCATCTGGGCCATTTGGCCCATTCCTGACCAGGCCTAATTTTGCAAAACTGACATATCTCACTTTATGTGGTAATAACTTTGGAACGCCTTTACTTATCCAAGTCATTCAGAGATTGTTTTCTCGTGATACATTGTACTTCATGATACGGAAGCCGGAAGTTCAGATTTTCAAAGATTCAGTGACGTACCGACTCCTTACTGGTGTGCTAAGCCTCTTCCTTCCGCTTAGCAAGGAGCCCGGTGACGTCACCAGCACACAGGATCGTTCTGCAGCTAGCAAGGAGGCTGTCAGTAGGAGGGAAATGTCGGAGCTAAACCACGCCCCTCTGTGACATCACCGGGCACAGAGGGTTTTAGTCTGGGAGGAAGGAGGCAGTATTGGAGGAGGGAACTCGCCTCACTAAGGAACGCCCCCCTCTGCCGATGATGTCACCGGCCATAGAGGAGTGTTATTAGGAGTAGAAGGAGGTTCTATTGGAGGCAGCAAACTATTCTATTTAGCATAGTGCACGCCCCCCATGGTCATTTGCAATGAATGGGATGTGCTACAGTATGGGTGCTAACCACGCCTCCCATGTCCCTACATGCCAGTCAGATCGCTCCCTGACACTATTGTCTTTTATGCAATGCTAGCAGAGAGCAGATACATGGAAGCAGGGAGGGATCCAGTTTGTAGGCTTAGAAAAAAGTGGTTTTAGGGGAGGAATACTGATGAGGAGTATGAGTGGCAGGAGGCGGAATACTGATTAGGGGGAGTGGAAAGGCTTGTAAGATCCAGCTGCAGAGTCACACAGCCTAGTGAGACCCATAAGGCAGTGTGGCCGGAAATGACATAGCACAGGAGCTGCTATGTAAACAATACTGACATCAGTATTAGAGACTCATAGGAGCAAAGAGGATGAAAAAAAAAATACACAGAGCATCAGAATGACTTTACTGCGTAATATCAAGGTGATTATTAACGTTTTTAAAAATTACTTTGATCCCGGACAACCCCTTTAACATTCCCCATATGTTCCAGAACATTCCCCATATGTTCTGGAACGTCCGTTCAGAAATAGAGAACCACCTCACGAACATTTATATCCTATGGGCGGACGGGAGGTGGTTAACAAATAAATGTGACAAAAAAAAAGATTAAATATAAATATATATACAGTGCTGCCCATAATTATTCATACCCCAGGCAAATTTTGACTTAAAGTTACTTTTATTCAACCAGCAAGTAATTTTTTGACGGGAATTTACATAGGTGTCTCCCAAAAGATAATAAGACTATGTGAAAGAGGCATTATTGTGAAAAAAAAAAAACATTTCTATGTTTTTTTCCACAATAATGCCTTTTGTACATCGTCTTATTATCTTTTGGGAGACACCTATGTCATTTCCCGTCAAAAAATTACTTGCTGGTTGAATAAAAGTAACTTTAAGTCAAAATTTGCCAGGAGTATGAATAATTATAGGCAGCACTGTATATATTTATTTATTTATATTATTTTTTTTTTAAATAAATTACACATCCACAGGATGATTTCTCAGAACTTATAGGCACACATCAACCCCAAGAAATGAGCCTGGACTTTCACACCTACAGTAATATTGTGAATTGGGATGGTATACCGCAGGTCACACAGATAATTTGAACATCTAATAGTGTGAATGTGAATCTTCCAGGTTTAACATGAAAGGAGCATATAATTTTTACTGATGTTCTTGGGCTAGCTCTGACAGATCACACAGAGGTAATTTGCACATTTTTTCAGAAGGAAATAAGCTGTTTAGATAAAAATATAGATAATGATAAGATAATGCATTATCATTTTGAAGTTTTTGTGATGCAGTTTGCAACAATCAATCATGAAAATTGAATCATATTCTAAAATTAAGGATAATAATATTTCAAGCAATTATCTACAGTGTACATATACTTATATACCAGTACCACCATGGATGTACACCTCCTTCCCCAATTTAAAAAAACAAAAAAACGTGCAAGGGCTCTAGGATTTGAGGCAGTGAAGGGTATCTATGTTGCCAATATACAGTCAGGTCCATAAATATTGGCACATCAACACAATTCTAACATTTTTGGCTCTATACACCACCACAATGGATTTGAAATAAAACAAACAAGATGTGCTTTAACTGCAGACTGTCGGCTTTAATTTGAGGGTATTTACATCTAAATCAGGTGAATGGTGCAGGAATGACAACAGTTTGCATATGTGCCTCCCACTTGTTAAGGGACCAAAAGTAATGGGACAGAATAATAAATCAAACTTTCACTTTTTAATACTTGGTTGCAAATCCTTTGTAGTCAATTACAGCCTGAAGTCTGGAACGCATAGACATCACCAGACGCTGGGTTTCATCCCTGGTGATGCTCTGCCAGGCCTCTACTGCAACTGTCTTCAGTTCCTGCTTGTTCTTGGGGCATTTTCCCTTCAGTTTTGTCTTCAGCAAGTGAAATGCATGCTCAATCGGATTCAGGTCAGGTGATTGACTTGGCCATTGCATAACCTTCCACTTCTTTCCCTTAAAAAACTCTTTGGTTGCTTTTGCAGTATGCTTTGGGTCATTGTCCATCTGCACTGTGAAGCGCCGTCCAATGAGTTCTGAAGCATTTGGCTGAATATGAGCAGATAATATTGCCTGAAACACTTCAGAATTCATCCTGCTGCTTTTGTCAGCAGTCACATCATCAATAAATACAAGAGAACCAGTTCCATTGGCAGCTATACATGCCCACGCCATGACACTACCACCATCATGCTTCACTGATGAGGTGGTATGCTTAGGATCATGAGCAGTTCTTTTCCTTCTCCATACTCTTCTCTTCCCATCACTCTGGTACAAGTTGATCTTGGTCTCATCTGTCCATAGGATGTTGTTCCAGAACTGTGAAGGCTTTTTAGATGTCGTTTGGCAAACTCTAATCTGGACTTCCTGTTTTTGAGGCTCACCAGTGGTTTACATCTTGTGGTGAACCCTCTGTATTCACTCTGGTGAAGTCTTCTTCTCTTGATTGTTGACTTTTACACACATACACCTACCTCCTGGAGAGTGTTCTTGATCTGGCCAACTGTTGTGAAGGGTGTTTTCTTCACCAGGGAAATAATTCTTCGGTTATCCACCACAGTTGTTTTCCGTGGTCTTCTGGGTCTTTTGGTGTTGGTGAGCTCACCGGTGCATTCCTTCTTTTTAAGAATGTTCCAAACAGTTGTTTTGGCCATGCATATAGTTTTTGCTATCTCTCTAATGGGTTTGTTGTGTTTTTTCAGCCTAATGATGGCTTGCTTCACTGATAGTGACAGCCATTTGGATCTCATCTTGAGAGTTGACAGCAACAGATTCCAAATGCAAATAGCACACTTGAAATGAACTCTGAAACTTTTATCTGCTCATTGTAATTGGGATAATGAGGGAATAACACACACCTGGCCATGGAACAGCTGAGAAGCCAATTATCCCATTACTTTTGGTTCCTTAATAAGTGGGAGGCACATATGCAAACTGTTGTTATTCCTACACCGTTCACCTGATTTGGATGTAAATACCTTCAAATTAAAGCTGACAGTCTGCAGTTAAAGAGGACCTTTCACTAGAATAAAACATCTAAACTAACTATACAGACATGGAGAGCAGCGCCCAGGGATCTCCCTGCACTTACTGTTATACCTGGGCACCACAAGATGTAAACCACTGGTGAGCCTCAAAAACAGGAAGGCCAGATTAGAGTTTGCCAAACGACATCTAAAAAGAACGGAGCGGCGCCCAGGGATAACAGTAAGTGCAGGGGGACTGGGCGCCGCTCTCCATGTCTGTATAGTTAGTTTAGATGTTTTATTCTAGTGAAAGGTCCTCTTTAAAGCACATCTTTTTTTTAATTTCAACTCCATTGTGGTGTTGTATAGAGTCAAAAATGTTACAATTGTGTAGATGTCCCAATATTTATGGACCTGACTGTATGTGTCTGTATATTACATATAAATTAAAGCGCAGGACACGAAATAAAAAAGTAGAGTTCATTTAACTCTACATGTTTTGCCATCTAAACAGAGTTATCAAGGGACCAAAAGGTTTAAAACTTTGAATGATGTCATTGGGATGAGAGTAGTCATCAAGAACCAATCGTAACCAACCTTACGCCTTCTTTCTGGAGCATGTATTGCATTGCATTACATAGTAACATAGTAACATAGTACATAAGGCCGAAAAAAGACATTTGTCCATCCAGTTCGGCCTGTTATCCTGCAAGTTGATCCAGAGGAAGGCAAAAAACCCTGTGAGGTAGAAGCCAATTTTCTCCACTTTAGGGGAATAAAAAATTCCTTCCCGACTCCAATCATACAATCAGAATAACTCTCTGGATCAACGACCCCTCTCTAGTAGCTATAGCCTGTAATATTATTACGCTCTAGAAACACATCCAGGCCCCTCTTGAATTCCTTTATTGTACTCACCATGACCACCTCCTCAGGCAGAGAGTTCCATAGTCTCACTGCTCTTACCGTAAAGAATCCTCTTCTATGTTTGTGTACAAACCTTCTTTCCTCCAGACGCAGAGGATGTCCCCTCGTCACAGTCACAGTCCTGGGGATAAATAGCTGATGGGATAGATCTCTGTACTGACCCCTGATATATTTATACATATTAATTAGATCTCCCCTCAGTCGTCTTTTTTCTAAAGTGAATAACCCTAATTTTGATAATCTTTCAGGGTACTGTAGTTGCCCCATTCCAGTTATTACTTTAGTTGCCCTCCTCTGAACCCTCTCTAGCTCTGCTATGTCTGCCTTGTTTACAGGAGCCCAGAACTGTACACAGTACTCCATGTGTGGTCTGACTAGCGATTTGTAAAGTGGTAGGACTATGTTCATATCACGGGAATCTATGCCCCTTTTGATGCAACCCATTATCTTGTTGGCCTTGGCAGCAGCTGCCTGACACTGGTTTTTGCTGCTTAGTTTGCTGTTTATTAAAATTCCTAGATCCTTTTCCATGTCAGTGTTACCGAGTGTTTTACCATTTAGTATGTACGGGTGACTTGCATTTTTCCTTCCCATGTGCATAACCTTACATTTATCAGTGTTAAACCTCATCTGCCACTTATCTGCCCAAGCCTCCAATCTATCCAGATCCCTCTGTAGTAGTATACTGTCCTCTTCAGTGTTAATTACTTTACACAGTTTAGTGTCATCTGCGAAAATTGATACTTTACTATGCAAGCCTTCTACAAGATCATTAATAAATATATTGAAGAGAATAGGGCCCAATACTGACCCCTGAGGTACTCCGCTAGTGACAGTGACCCAATCTGAGTGTGTACCGTTAATAACCCCCCTCTGTTTTCTATCACTCAGCCAGTTACTTACCCACATACAGATGTTTTCTCCCAGTCCGAGCATTCTCATTTTATATACTAACCTTTTATGCGGTACAGTGTCAAATGCTTTGGAGAAGTCCAGATATACGACATCCATTGATTCGCCGCTGTCAAGTCTAGAACTTACCTCCTCATAGAAACTGATTAAATTAGTTTGACATGACCGATCCCTCACGAAGCCATGCTGATATGGCGTTATTTGCTTATTTCCGTTGAGATGCTCTAATATAGCATCTCTCAGAAAACCTTCAAACAGTTTACCCACAACAGATGTTAAACTTACCGGCCTATAGTTTCCAGGCTCTGTTTTTGGACCCTTTTTGAATATTGGCACCACATATGCCACGCGCCAATCTTGTGGGACATTCCCTGTCAGTATAGAGTCTGCAAATATCAGAAATAAGGGTCTGTCTATGACATTACTTAATTCCTTTAGGATACGGGGGTGTATGCCATCCGGTCCTGGCGATTTGTCTATTTTAATCTTTTTAAGCCGCTGATGTACTTCTTCCTGGGTCAGACAGGACACCTTTAATGGGGAATTTATTTTTGCATTCTGCATGTCATCTGACAATTTATTTTCCTCAGTGAATACATTGGAGAAAAAAATATTTAACAGCTTTGCTTTCTCCTCGTCGCTCTCTGCGACTCCCCCCTCATTACTCTTTAAAGGGCCAACACCTTCAGCTTTATACTTTTTAACATTTATATAATTGAAGAACATTTTAGGCTTAGTTTTACTCTCTTTGGCAATTAATCTCTCGGTCTCTAGTTTGGCCGCTTTTATTTGTTTTTTACATGTTCTATTTTTTTCCTTATAGTTTTTCAGTGCTTCCGTGCTACCCTCCTGTTTTAGTGTTTTATATGCTTTCTTTTTGTCATTTATTGCTTTCTTTACAGTTCTGTTTATCCACATTGGTTTCTTTTTGTTCCTTAACCTTTTATTACCATACGGTATGTACCTCTCACAATGAGTTTTTAGGATGTTTTTAAAGATATCCCATTTTGTGTCTGTATTTGTGAGGACTTTGTCCCAGTTAGTTTGGCCTATGGCCTCTCTTAGTTGGCTAAATTTAGCTTTTTTGAAGTTTGGTATTTTTGTTCCTCCCTGTAGAAACGCTCTTTGAATGATAATTGGAAGGTTATTACTTTATGGTCACTATTTCCCAGGTGTCCCCAGACCTGCACGTCTGTTGTTCTGTCAGGTCTATTGGTTAATACTAAGTCCAGTATGGCCGTCCCTCTAGTCGGGTCCTGAACCAGTTGGGAGAGGTAATTGTCTTTGGTTATAGCCACGAACCTGTTTCCCTTATGAGATATACATTGATGAAGCAGGAGCAGGAAGATGAGGAAGTCGCAATGCTGAATGAATTCACGGGGGGGGGGGGGGGCTACTCCATCTGAGACAAGTCATAAGGAGTCTGTAGAGGAGTCAGAGGAGAATGGTGCCTGTGGGGAGGAGGAGAAGGAGCAAGAAGAGCAGGCTTTAAACTTTTCTGGGATCCCTGGTGTTGTCCGTGGATGGGGGGAGGATACCAAGGACGACATTCTTCTGGGCGATGAGCAGGAGCCAGGCCGCTCCACCGCTTCTTATTTAATACAAATGGGGGACTTCATGCTCCAATGTTTGAAGAGGGACCCCCATATAAAAAGCATAAAGGGCAAGGACCAGTACTGGGTGGCAATGTACTTAGGCCCCCGGCACAAACACAAAATGGCGGACATTTTACCAGCATCACAGAGGGATGGCAGAATGCAGCATTTCCAGGCCTTGCTTCGAGAGATGCTACATTCTGCTGTTGTGGGCGCTGGCAGAGGAATTTCCACTCACAGCGAAACAGGTGCGGGTACCAATCCTACCGCACCTGCATAAAGAGGGCGGTTTGAAGATGTGTTGGTCACTTCGGATATGAGATCATTCTTTCAGCCAATCCATCGACAGTCGTTCTCCCGATTCAGCCTCAGGGAACGCCTAGACCGACAGGTGTCCGACTACATCAGGTTAAGGGCCAATGTGGACGCTCTGAGAAGCGAGGAACCCTTGATCTGTGGCCAGAGCTGGCACAATTTTCCATGGAACCCTTGGCTTGCCCCTCATCGAGTATCCTTTCCGAAAGGACGTTCAGCACAGCATGGGGGATCGTGACCGATAAGCGCACTTGCCTAGCTTACGACAGTGTGGACTACCTCCTATTTCTAAAAATGAATGAGGCATGGATCTCGTAGGAATTCAACACCTGTGACGACCACGTTTAATTGAATTTCCTCATGCCAGCCGACACATATCCGCCACAACCCAGAACAAATAATGGTCCCTGTCTTAGGTAAATACAGCGGCATAAAAACCCTTTTCTGTCGGGTGAATGCCTAATGTTTGGGACCTCGGAGTAATTCAACACCTGTGACGACCAAGTGTTATTTAATTTTAACTGTTATCATTAGTTTTTTTTTCAAGAAGAGGGTTTCGTTAGCCATGTTTTTAATACAATTTTTTATTCTTTTAAACATATTTATTTGACATGTATTTGTACTGGCCTGCAGTTAAATTGATATCCAATGAGCGTCTAATATACCTCTAGCCACATAAACACTTGATCTTTTATGTACGGTGAATGAATAATTTCTGAGGCCTGTACTCCACTGGCCTGAAGTAAAATGTTATCCAATGACCATCTAATATACCTCCAGCCAAATAATCACTTGATGTTTTCTGTCCTGTGAATGCCTAATGTTTGGGGTCTGTACTCCCGTGGCCTAAAATCTAATTTTTCTAGGCTCCAGCAGGCCACATTTTTGACAGTTTCCCTTTAAGATGCATAAAAATGGCCCCTAAATAAAATACATATTTTTGGTGGGAATTTTTGCCTTTGATCCCCCTCTGGTATGTCACTGTCCATGTTTTGGGACGATTTGTGCACTTCTTGTAATTATTTGGTGGCTGCAATAATGACCTGAAGGTTTTCCAGGTTCACCTGCCATTAAAGTGAATTGGGCCCACTGCGAACTTGTGGTTCGCGAACAATTGATTGCGTTCACGCGATCGCGTTCGCGAATCGTCCTGGCTGATGTTCGTCTATCACTAGCTATGACTGCTGCCCTGGTAGTTTTATACATGGCTTTCTGGTGAGAATACCTTTACGATATCGAATCCAATGAAGCATGCCATATTTTTTCCTTTTGGATTTTTATGAACCAACAGAAAAAACATATCTATGCTCCATATGATATCAGAGGCATGCAGACATTGACAAAATTGTCAGTGCTCTTCCATAAAAGAAAGAAAACCCCAATAATCACTGAAATAACTTGAAACTGACAAAAGTAATAATAAAAAAATACTGAAAATCAGTTAATAAAAATCAGACATTGCTTTTGAATTGTGGTTCAACAGAATAATTAAAAAAAACTAATGAAACTGGCCTTGACAAAAATGATAGTACCCGTAGAAAAGATTGAAAATAATTTGACTATAGGCACATGTTAAAGGGGTTGTCCCATGAAAAATATTCTATAGTTTTCAAATCAGCACCTGGATCTCAATGTTTTTGTAATTGCAATAGCCACTGAGTTATTCAATACAATGTATCTCTTTAGCGCCACCTGCTGTTTGTTCTTTTTCTCATTTCTTTGACCTGCTCACTGAGAAGGCCGCACATGCTCAATTAAATCCTTCAACTGCCTCCTGAGCTGTGATAGGGAGAGCATGGACACTCCCCCTTAGCTACAGCAGAAAAGACACTCCCCTTGAGCTTTCATCTGGATTTAAATCTAGCAGAGCAATGACTGTGGAGATCTCTGGATCCATGTAAGGTACAGGGCTGGTTCTAGCTTTGTAAGAAAGAGATTGTCATGTTCTATATGATATCTGATTTTCATTTTTTACATTAGTGATGGGATAACCCCTTAAGGTGTACCCTGTAATTACCATCAGTGGTGTCTTCAAACTTGTGATCAGTCAGTCTGCTTATTTGAAAGGTGAGAAGTAGGGTTAAGCGAACCCGTGGAAGTTCAGGTTCGCCAGGTACGGGCAAACTTCAGGTCAAAGTTCGGGTTCGGGACCCGGACCCCATTTAAGTTAATGGGGATCCGAACTTCACTTTATTATTTTCTGTTAAAACATGGTTATAACGGAAAATAATAGCATTCTTAAAACAGAAAGCTAAATAAAATGTCTATTGAGAGTTAAAAAAAAAAACTCACCTCATGCACTTGATCACGCACCCGATGTCTTCTTTTCTTCAGGACCTGCAAAAGCACCTGCGGTGAAGTTACCGCAGGTCCTGCTAAATGAAGATAGAAGGTCCTTTTGCAGGTCTTTTTGCAGGTCCTTTTGCAGGTCCTGAAGAAAAGAAGATACCAGCTGTGCAATTAAGTGGATGAGATGAGTTTTGTTTTATTTTTAACCCCTCAATAGATATTTTATCTAGCATTCTGTTTTAACCCTTTCACTACCAGCGCCGTACAAGCATGACGCCCGCTTGCGCGTGCAGCAGGCATCATGGCCGGCAAGTCTCTCTGCTGTTTCAAACAGCAGAGACCTGCGGCTAATTACCGCAACCGACATTAATGCCGATCGCGGTATTTAAATGCTTTAGATGCCATGATCAAGTGAGATCACGGCACCTGAGTGCTCACACTTCCAGGTTTAGTACTGAAGCCCCGTGCGGCAAATCGGGAATTCAGTACATGCGCTGAATGCTCTTAATCTCTACGAAGAAATTATGGAAGGCCAACATAAGAAATGAGCAAAATACAAATAAATTGTCATTTTTTTAATCGCTTATAGATCAAAATGAAAAATTCAAAAACATAATTTATAAGATCATTTATGAGCCTTAAAATGATGATAAAAAAAAATAAAAAATGTAATAAATTCTATATAAAATAAAAAAAATATAAAAGTTTAAATCACCCCGCTTTCAGTATAATAATAAAAAAAAAATACCTAAATAACAATAAATATAAACATCCTGGGTATCACTGCGACCCAAAATGTCCATAATATTAAAATCTAAAAAAAAACATCTAATACGGCGAATGGTGTAACGGAAAAAAGGGTCAAAATGGCCAATTTGCCATTTTTTTCATTGCTTCTCTTACGCAAAAAAATGAAATAAAATGTGATCCAAAAGTCATGCACACTCTGAAAGGGTATCAATAAAAACTATGAATTGTCCCGCAAAAAAATGAGCCCCTAAACAGCTCAGTAGACATAAGTATAAAAAAGTTATGGGGGTCAGAATATGTTGATGTAAAAAATGAAATTCTCAAAGTTTACATTTATTTTTACACTATTTACACATAAAAAACCTATACATATAGGGTATCATTGTAATAGTACTGACCCAGAGAATAAAGGGCATGGGTCAGTTTTGCTGTAAACAAAACGCCATGGAAACAAAACCCGTAAAATGGTGGTGGGATTGCATTTTTTTTTCCAATTCCACCCTATTTAAAAAAAAATTCCCACTACATTTTATGCCATAATTAATGGTGGCATTAGAAAGTACAACTTGTCCCGCAAAAAATACGCCCTCATACAGCTATGTGACTAGAAATATAAAAAAGTTATGGCTCATTGAAAATAGAGAAGAAAAATTAAAACGCAAAAACGAAAACCTAAGGGTTAAGAATGCTATTATTTTCCGTTAAAACCATGTAATAATGGAAAATAATAAAATCACTTGAACACCGAACCCGAACTTCTGTGAAAAAGTCCGGGTTCGGGTCTGGGCACCCGAACTCGCAAAGTTCGGTACGGACCCGAACTTTGCAGTTCGGGTTCGCTCAACTCTAGTGAGAAGTAGTCACTGTGCTGTTTGGTAGCACGTTGTGTACCACATTTAACATGGAGCAAAGAAAGCTAAGGAGAGAGTTGTCTCAGGATATTAGGAAGAAAAATATAGACAAACATGTTAAAGGTAAAGGTTATAAGACCATTTTCAAACAGCTTGAAGGTCCTGTGGCAAGTCGCAAGTCATGGCAACTGCAACATTTTTGCAACATTTTGTGATCCTCACCACTTTTCAGAGTGGTCTATGTTTAAGAGCTAAAAGTGAAATTTGACCTGGATTGTGGCTCATTTACTTTTTCAAAAGTTGCAAAAAAAGTTGCAACCCACTCCAGGCAACCCCCTGGTGAACTTTTACACCTAATGCCTCATGCAGACGTCCGTGTCAGTTTTGGATCAGTGGTAACATGGACCGTGTTCAATCCGCGTTTTATCCCGTGACAGATCCGTGTTGGGTCCGTGGGTCCATTTTTTGCTGTACATGTTTCATCCGTGTTTCACTAACACTCAACAGTAGAGATGTCGCGAACATAAAATTTTCCGTTTGCGAACGGCGAACGCGAATTTACGCAAATGTTTGCAAACGGGCGAACCGGGCGAACCGCCATAGACTTCAATAGACAGGCGAATTTTAAGACCCACATGGACTCTTTCTGGCCACAATAGTGATGAAAAAGTTGTTTCAAGGGGACTAAGACCTGGACTGTGGCATGCCGGAGGGGGATCCATGGCAAAACTCCCATGGAAAATTACGTAGTTAGCGCAGAGTGTGGTAAGTTGAATTCGCAATGCGATTAATATAACCTGCATTAATCGCATTGCAAATTCAACTTAGAGATAAGTTCCTAATGGTTGTATTGCTAGAATTGACGAATATAACGAATATAGCACTATTTTCTCAATCTCCGTTATATTCTAGCAATACAACCATTAGGAACCCAGCTCTAAGTTGAATTCTCAATGCGATTAATATAACCTGTATTAGGCTAGTGTGTATTAGGCTGAGTTCACAAGAGCGGTCCGGATAAGGTCCGGATGCGTTGCGGCAAACCCGCCGCAGTAGGTACCCAATTGCAGTCAGTTTTGACTGCGATTGCGTTCCGTTGTCCAGTTTTTATTGCGCGGGTGCAATGCGTTTTGCACGCGCATGATAAAAAACTGACTGTGGTACCCAGACCCGAACTTCTTCACAGAAGTTGAGGTTTGGGTTCGGTGTTGTGTAGATGTTATTAGTTTTCCTTATAACATGGTTATAAGGGAAAATAATAGCATTCTTTAATACAGAATGCTTAATAGGTGGTCAATTGAGGGTTAAGAAATAAAAAATAATTAACTCACCTTCTCCTCTTGATCGCGTAGCTGCCGGTCTCCTCTTACTTCTTTAATCATGAGCTGCCGGCTAAAGGACCTGTGGTGACGTCAGATCACATGGTCCAATCACATGGTGAATCCACGGTGATGGATCATGTGATTAAACCATGTGATCTGACGTCACCACAGGTCCTTTAGCCAGCAGCTCATGATTAAAGAAGTAAGAAGAGACCAGCAACTATGCGATCAAGATAGGGTTGCCACCTTTTCTTCAAGCCAAACCCGAACACGAGTGGAACGCATCGGGACCGGAAGTTCCGTTCCACAGACCGGAAGTGGGTCCAGCTGTGGAGCGCAAGCTGTAACTGAGGAACGGACCAAGCAGACAGGATATTAGAGATGACAGTAGGGTAAAAGGAAACACAAGGAGGAACAATAGTAAAAGAAAACATTTAAAGGAGGGAGGGAGTGTCTGAAGACAGCGCCGCCCTGCGCTAGCATCACAGCTGATCGTCCCTACATAACATAACGTTTTTTCTGGTGATGACAGATTCAGAAACCCGTTACACTTCAAATGTTTTATATACCTTTTTAGAAGTGACTACTAGGACAGGACTTGGTCACAGAGGTTGAAAAAACACTGCTGCACTGTCTGCAGGCAGGGCACAGTGGGCAATGGGCTGTCTGGGCACTTGGGCAGGCACTGGCAGGCTGCTGGAGTGGAGAATGATTTCTCCCACGGAGCTACCTGCCTCTCTCTCTCTGATGTCACTTCCTGTTCCTGACCTCCTTGTATCAGAGAGAAGGAGGGAGGGACTGGGAGGCATGGGAGCAGCGAGGGAGACTCTGAACTCTGAAGACAGCGCTCTGAGGCTTCGCTGGTGCCGCCCTGCGCTAGGCAGCTGCTAGCATCGCTACAGGGACTCGGGGAGCGCTCAGCTGATAACCCGGCCGTGGCCTGCCGCTGCCGCAGTGACAGCTGCTTATCCGATTGGCGTCAAGGACGTCCACAGTGCTCATCGCCCGCCGCGGCTCACCCTGACGCTTGCCGCTGCTCACCGCCAGCGCTCAGCTGTCAGGTGAGACGGAGTCTCTGCAGTTTGAATGAATCCTGTGCCCGGGTCTAAGAAAGGCTTGTACCCGGGCACAGGATTACAAACCCAGACTGTCCAGGTCAATCCCGTACGGGTGGCAACCCTAGATCAAGAGAAGAAGGTGAGTTAATTATTTTATTTTTTTAACCCTCAATTGACCACCTACTAAGCATTCTGTATTAAAAGAATGCTATTATTTTCCCTTTTAACCATGTTATAAGGGAAAATAATGCAGTGAATAGACTGTCATCTTAGCAACCATGCGTGAAAATCGCACCGCATCCGCACTTGATTGCGGATGCTTGCGATTTTCACTCAGCCCCATTCACTTCTATGGGGCCTGCGTTGTGTGATAAACGCACAATATAGAGCATGGTGCGATTTTCACGCATCGCATAAGTGATCCGTGAAAATCACCGCTCATGTGCACAGCCCCATAGAAATAAATGGGTCCAGATTCAGTGCGGGTGCAATGCGTTTACCTCACGCATTGCACCCGCGCGGAAATCTCCCCCGTGTGAACCCAGCCTTAATCGCATTGCGATTACAACTTAGATCTAAGTTCCTAATGGTTGTATTGCTAGAATTGACGAATATAACGAATATAGCACTATATTCTCAATCTTCGTTATATTCTAGCAATACAACTATTAGGAACCCAGCTCTAAGTTGAATTCGCAATGCAATTAATATAACCTGTATTAATCGCATTGCGATTACAACTTAGTCAAATTTGTGACACTGCAGCTTCAGAATGAATCTAAGATGGATGCTGTCCTTGCTTTTTGATAGGAGGTGGGAGGGTCTGGAAGGGAGGGTATGCTGATTGGCTGGAATGTGTCTGTGAGGTACAGGGTCAAAGTTTGCTCAATGATGATGTATAGGGGGCGGTCCGAACATCGCGGCGAATGCGAACAAGCTATGTTCGCCGGGAACTGTTCACCGGCGAATAGTTCGGGACATCTCTACTCAACAGCTGAAAAATAATTTTCAAAGAATCTCTTGTTAATGATCTGTGAAACACGGATGCAACACGGATGTCATCCGTGGTTTTTACGGACCCATAGACTATAATGGGCGTGATGGATCCATGAACACGGACAAAATAGAGCATGCATCTGTGGTAAAAAAACGTACCCACGGACCGTGCTGAAACACTGATGTGTGAATACACACATTAAAATGAATAGGGACGTGAGCTGTCCGTGGAGAACACGTACAGCACACGTCCGTGAAACACTGACGTCTGCATGAGGCTTAAATGTGTAAAACACATTACACTCCACATGTATTATTAAGGTGCACAGGTTCAAAATTTGACACAGTCAAAGTCAGACTTAAAACTGACACAAAAACAGCCTTAGGGCTCGTTCACACGAACGTATTTTGCGTTCCGTATACAGGCCGTTTTCTGCGATCCGCATACGGTCCGTATACAGAACCATTCATTTCAATGGGTCCGCAAAAGATGCGATTAGCACTCTGTGTGCTGTCCGCATCCGTTGCTCTGTTCCATGGCCCCGCAAAAATTATGAGTCCTGTCCTATTCTTGTCCGTTTTCAGGACAAGAATAGGATTTTCTATAATGGGCCTCCTGTTCCGTTCCGCAAATTGCGGAAGGCACACGGGCGGCATCCGTTTTTTGCGGACCCGCAATTTGCGGACTGCAAAAAACTGCACGGTCATGTAAGCAAGCCCTTAAATAATAAATTACCCCCTCAATGTTCAGAATGTTTTACTGTTTTGCCATGATTTGTGCCAAATTTATCAAAAGTGGCACATTGTTTGAAAATTTGGTGCAATTTTGAACAGCACTTTTGTCTAGAGATTAGGGATGAGCGAACCCGAACTGTATAGTTCGGGTTCGTACCGAATTTTGGGGTGTCCGTGACACGGACCCGAACCCGAACATTTTCGTAAAAGTCTGTGTTCGGGTTCGGTGTTCGGCGCTTTCTTGGCGCTTTTTGAAAGGCTGCAAAGCAGCCAATCAACAAGCGTCATACTACTTGGCCCAAGAGGCCATCACAGCCATGCCTACTATTGGCATGGCTGTGATTGGCCAGTGCACCATGTGACCCAGCCTCTATTTAAGCTGGAGTCACGTAGCGCCGCACGTCACTCTGCTATGATCAGTATAGGGAGAGGTTGCAGCTGCGACGTTAGGGCGAGATTAGGCAGATTAACTCCTCCAAAAGACTTGATTCTGTGATCGATCTGCAGCTGTGGATCATTGAAGTGCTATTATTGACTTGCTCACTTTTTTGAGGCTGCCCAGAGCGTTTTTAGATCACTTTTTTTCTGGGGTGATCGGCGGCCATTTTGTGACTTGTGGTGCGCCAGCAAGAGCTATCACCAAGTGTATTTAACCATCGATAGTGTGGTTATTTTGTGCTATATCCTACATCAGCTGCAGGCTGAGCCTGTGTCACCCAAGTGCATTTAACCACCAACAGTCTGATTATTTTTTGGCCATATACTACATCAGCTGCAGGCTGAGCCTGTGTCACCCAAGTGCATTTAACCATCAACAGTGTGGTTATTTTTTGGCCATATATTAAATCAGGGGCAAGTTGAGCCTGTCACCCAGCGCCTAAAAAATAGACCTGACATTTCTATTCAACCAAATCTGCACAGTTTTAGCTGGTCAAGTTATTTGTAGTGACCGTAAAAGCAGACTTTTTGTTCTGGGTTGAAAAAGCATTCCCAAATTTGCCATTCTGAAAATAACTAGTTTGTGGTATTTGAAGCCTACTTGAAATCTATCCCAAAAAGAAAATCTTACATTGAAGGTATTGATAGTGTGATTCAGAAAAACCTAAGACACACGCTAGCGTGCTGATAGAAGTGTCATTCTGTGATTAAACCTATAACTGTCACACAGCGCAAAAAAAAAACAGGTCTCACATCTCTATTCAACCAAATCTGCACAGTTTTAGCTGGTCAAGTTATTTGTAGTGACCGTAAAAGCAGACTTTTTGTTCTGGGTTGAAAAAGCATTCCCAAATTTGCCATTCTGAAAATAACTAGTTTGTGGTATTTGAGGCCTACTTGAAATCTATCCCAAAAAGAAAATCTTACATTGAAGGTATTGATAGTGTGATTCAGAAAAACCTAAGACACACGCTAGCGTGCTAATAGAAGTGTCATTCTGTGATTAAACCTATAACTGTCACACAGCGCAAAAAAAAAACAGGTCTCACATCTCTATTCAACCAAATCTGCACAGTTTTAGCTGGTCAAGTTATTTGTAGTGACCGTAAAAGCAGACTTTTTGTTCTGGGTTGAAAAAGCATTCCCAAATTTGCCATTCTCAAAATTACTAGTTTGTGGTATTTGAGGCCTACTTGAAATCTATCCCAAAAAGAAAATCTTACATTGAAGGTATTGATAGTGTGATTCAGAAAAACCTAAGACACACGCTAGCGTGCTGATAGAAGTGTCATTCTGGGATTAAACCTATAACTGTCACACAGCGCAAAAAAAAACAGGTCTCACATCTCTATTCAACCAAATCTGCACAGTTTTAGCTGGTCAAGTTATTTGTAGTGACCGTAAAAGCAGACTTTTTGTTCTGGGTTAAAAAGGATTCCCAAATTTGCCATTCTCAAAATTGTGGTGAACGGGAACAATGAGGAAAACATCTAGTAAGGGACGCGGACGTGGACATGGTCGTGGTGGTGTTAGTGTACCCTCTGGTGCTGGGAGAGGACGTGGCCGTTCTGCCACAGCCACACGTCCTAGTGAACCAACTACCTCAGGTCCCAGTAGCCAGCAGAATTTACAGCGATATTTGGTGGGGCCCAATGCCGTTCTAAGGATGGTAAGGCCTGAGCAGGTGCAGGCATTAGTCAATTGGGTGGCCGACAGTGGATCTAGCACGTTCACATTATCTCCCACCCAGTCTTCTGCAGAAAGCGCACAGATGGCGCATGAAAACCAAGCCCATCGGTCTGTCACATCACCCCCATGCATATCAGGGAAACTGTCTGAGCCTCAAGTTATGCAGCAGTCTCTTATGCTGTTTGAAGACTCTGCTGCCAGGGTTTCCCAAGGGCATCCACCTAGCCCTTCCCCAGGGGTGGAAGAGATAGAATGCACTAACGCACAACCACTTATTTTTCCTGATGATGAGGACATGGGAATACCACCTCAGCACGTCTCTGATGATGACGAAACACAGGTGTCAACTGCTGTGTCTTTCTGCAGTGTGCAGACTGAACAGGAGGTCAGGGGTCAAGACTGGGTGGAAGACGATGCAGGGGATGATGAGGTCCTAGACCCCACATGGAATGAAGGTCGTGCCACTGACTTTCACAGTTCGGAGGAAGAGGCAGTGGTGAGACCGAGCCAACAGCGTAGCAAAAGAGGGAGCAGTGGGCAAAATCAGAACACCCGCCGCCAAGAGACTTCGCCTGCTACTGACCGCCGCCATCTGGGACCGAGCACCCCAAAGGCAGCTTCAAGGAGTTCCCTGGCATGGCACTTCTTCAAACAATGTGCTGACGACAAGACCCGAGTGGTTTGCACGCTGTGCCATCAGAGCCTGAAGCGAGGCATTAACGTTCTGAACCTTAGCACAACCTGCATGACCAGGCACCTGCATGCAAAGCATGAACTGCAGTGGAGTAAACACCTTAAAAACAAGGAAGTCACTCAGGCTCCCCCTGCTGCCTCTTCTGCTGCTGCCGCCTCGGCCTCTTCTGCTGCTGCCTCGGCCTCTTCTGCTGCTGCTGCCGCCGCCTCGGCCTCTTCCTCTGCCTCTGGAGGAACGTTGGCACCTGCCGCCCAGCAAACATGGGATGTACCACTAACACCACCACCTGCGTCACCAAGCATCTCAACCATGTCACACGGCAGCGTTCAGCTCTCCATCTCACAAACATTTGAGAGAAAGCGTAAATTCCCACCTAGCCACCCTCGATCCCTGGCCCTGAATGCCAGCATTTCTAAACTACTGGCCTATGAAATGCTGTCATTTAGGCTGGTGGACACACACAGCTTCAAACAGCTCATGTCACTTGCTGTCCCACAGTATGTTGTTCCCAGCCGCCACTACTTCTCCAAGAGAGCCGTGCCTTCCCTGCACAACCAAGTGTCCGATAAAATCAAGTGTGCACTGCGCAACGCCATCTGTGGCAGGGTCCACCTAACCACAGATACGTGAACCAGTAAGCACGGCCAGGGACGCTATATCTCCCTAACTGCACACTGGGTAAATGTAGTGGCGGCTGGGCCCCAGGCGGAGAGCTGTTTGGCGCATGTCCTTCCGCCGCCAAGGATCGCAGGGCAACATTCTTTGCCTCCTGTCTCCTCCTCCTCCTACTCAGCTTCCTCCTCCTCTTTTTCCACCTGCTCATCCAGTCAGCCACACACCTTCACCACCAACTTCAGCACAGCCCGGGGTAAACGTCAGCAGGCCATTCTGAAACTCATATGTTTGGGGGACAGGCCCCACACCGCACAGGAGTTGTGGCGGGGTATAGAACAACAGACCGATGAGTGGTTGCTGCCGGTGAGCCTCAAGCCCGGCCTGGTGGTGTGCGATAATGGGCGAAATCTCGTTGCAGCTCTGGGACTAGCCGGTTTGACGCACATCCCTTGCCTGGCGCATGTGCTGAATTTGGTGGTGCAGAAGTTCATTCGCAACTACCCCGACATGTCAGAGCTGCTGCATAAAGTGCGGGCCGTCTGTTCGCGCTTCCGGCGTTCACACCCTGCCGCTGCTCGCCTGTCTGCGCTACAGCGTAACTTCGGCCTTCCCGCTCACCGCCTCATATGCGACGTACCCCCCAGGTGGAACTCCACCTTGCATATGCTGGACAGACTGTGCGAGCAGCAGCAGGCTATAGTGGAGTTTCAGCTGCAGCACGCACGGGTCAGTCGCACTGCGGATCAGACACACTTCACCACCAATGACTGGGCCTCCATGCGAGACCTGTGTGCCCTATTGCGCTGTTTCGAGTACTCCACCAACATGGCCAGTGGCGATGACGCCGTTATCAGCGTTACAATACCACTTCTATGTCTCCTTGAGAAAACACTTAGGGCGATGATGGAAGAGGAGGTGGCCCAGGAGGAAGAGGAGGAAGAGGGGTCATTTTTAGCACTTTCAGGCCAGTCTCTTCAAAGTGACTCAGAGGGAGGTTTTTTGCAACACCAGAGGCCAGGTACAAAAGTGGCCAGACAGGGCCCACTACTGGAGGACGAGGAGGACGAGGATGAGGAGGAGGTGGAGGAGGATGAGGATGAAGCATGTTCACAGCGGGGTGGCACCCAAAGCAGCTCGGGCCCATCACTGGTGCGTGGCTGGGGGGAAACAAAGGACGATGACGATACGCCTCCCACAGAGGACAGCTTGTCCTTACCTCTGGGCAGCCTGGCACACATGAGCGACTACATGCTGCAGTGCCTGCGCAACGACAGCAGAGTTGCCCACATTTTAACGTGTGCGGACTACTGGGTTGCCACCTTGCTGGATCCCCGGTACAAAGACAATGTGCCCACCTTACTTCCTACACTGGAGCGCGATAGGAAGATGCGCGAGTACAAACGCACGTTGGTAGACGCGCTACTGAGAGCATTCCCAAATGTCACAGGGGAACAAGTGGAAGCCCAAGGCGAAGGCAGAGGAGGAGCAAGAGGTCGCCAACGCAGCTGTGTCACGGCCAGCTCCTCTGAGGGCAGGGTTAGCATGGCAGAGATGTGGAAAAGTTTTGTCACCACGCCACAGCTAAGTGCACCACCACCTGATACGGAACGTGTTAGCAGAAGGCAACATTTCACTAACATGGTGGAACAGTACCTGTGCACACCCCTCCACGTACTGACTGATGGTTCGGCCCCATTCAACTTATGGGTCTCCAAATTGTCCACGTGGCCAGAGCTAGCCTTTTATGCCTTGGAGGTGCTGGCCTGCCCGGCTGCCAGCGTTTTGTCTGAACGTGTATTCAGCACGGCAGGGGGCGTCATTACAGACAAACGCAGCCGCCTGTCTACAGCCAATGTGGACAAGCTGACGTTCATAAAAATGAACCAGGCATGGATCCCACAGGACCTGTCCATCCCTTGTGCAGATTAGATATTAACTACCTCCCCTTAACAATATATTATTCTACTCCAGGGCACTTCCTCATTCAATACTATTTTTAATTTCATTTTACCATTATATTGCGGGGCAACCCAAAGTTGAATGAACCTCTCCTCTGTCTGGGTGCCGGGGCCTAAATGTGGGACAGTGGCCTGTTCCAGTGGTGGGTGACGTGAAGCCTGATTCTCTGCTATGACATGTAGACTTATTCTGTGCTGACATGAAGCCAGATTCTCTGTTACGCGACCTCTCTCCTCTGCCTGAGTGCCTGGGCCTAAATATGTGACAGTGGCCTGTTCCAGTGGTGGGTGACGTGAAGCCTGATTCTCTGCTATGACATGAAGACAGATTCTGTGCTGACATCAGGCCAGATTCTCTGTTACGGGACCTCTCTCCTCTGCCTGGGTGCCTGGGCCTAAATGTGTGACAGTGGCCTGTTCCAGTGGTGGGTGACGTGAAGCCTGATTCTCTGCTATGACATGAAGACAGATTCTGCGCTGACATCAGGCCAGATTCTCTGTTACGGGACCTCTCTCCTCTGCCTGGGTACCTGGGCCTAAGTGTGTGACAGTGGCCTGTTCCAGTGGTGGGTGATGTGAAGCCTGATTCTCTGCTATGACATGAATACAGATTCTGCGCTGACATAAGGCCAGATTCTCTGTTACGGGACCGTTCTCCTCTGTCTGGGTGCCGGGGCCTAAATGTGTGACAGTGGCCTGTTCCAGTGGTGGGTGACGTGAAGCCTGATTCTCTGCTATGACATGAAGACAGATTCTGCGCTGACATAAGGCCAAATTCTCTGTTACGGGACCTCTCTCCTCTGCCTGGGTACCTGGGCCTAAATGTGTGACAGTGGCCTGTTCCAGTGGTGGGTGACGTGAAGCCTGATTCTCTGCTATGACATGAATACAGATTCTGCGCTGACATAAGGCCAGATTCTCTGTTACGGGACCGCTCTCCTCTGTCTGGGTGCCGGGGCCTAAATGTGTGACAGTGGCCTGTTCCAGTGGTGGGTGACGTGAAGCCTGATTCTCTGCTATGACATGAAGACAGATTCTGCACTGACATAAGGCCAGATTCTCTGTTACGGGACCTCTCTCCTCTGCCTGGGTACCTGGGCCTAAATGTGTGACAGTGGCCTGTTCCAGTGGTGGGTGACGTGAAGCCTGATTCTCTGCTATGACATGAATACAGATTCTGCGCTGACATAAGGCCAGATTCTCTGTTACGGGACCTCTCTCTTCTGCCTGGGTGCCTGGGCCTAAATATGTGACAGTGGCCTGTTCCAGTGGTGGGTGACGTGAAGCCTGATTCTCTGCTATGACATGAATACAGATTCTGCGCTGACATAAGGCCAGATTCTCTGTTACGGGACCTCTCTCCTCTGTCTGGATGCCGGGGCCTAAATATGTGACAGTGGCTTGTTCCAGTGGTGGGTGACGTGAAGCCTGATTCTCTGCTATGACATGAAGACAGATTCTGTGCTGACATAAGGCCAGATTCTCTGTTACGGGACCTCTCTCCTCTGCCTGGGTGCCGGGGCCTAAATGTGTGACAGTGGCCTGTTCCAGTGGTGGGTGACGTGAAGCCTGATTCTCTGCTATGACATGAAGACAGATTCTGTGTTGACATAAGGCCAGATTCTCTGTTACGGGACCTCTCTCCTCTGACTGGGTGCCTGGGCCTAAATGTGTGACAGTGGCCTGTTCCAGTGGTGGGTGACGTGAAGCCTGATTCTCTGCTATGACATGAAGACAGATTCTGTGCTGACATCAGGCCAGATTCTCTGTTATGGGACCTCTCTCCTCTGCCTGGGTGCCTGGGCCTAAATGTGTGACAGTGGCCTGTTCCAGTGGTGGGTGACGTGAAGCCTGATTCTCTGCTATGACATGAATACAGATTCTGCGCTGACATAAGGCCAGATTCTCTGTTACGGGACCGCTCTCCTCTGTCTGGGTGCCGGGGCCTAAATGTGTGACAGTGGCCTGTTCCAGTGGTGGGTGACGTGAAGCCTGATTCTCTGCTAAGACATGAAGACTGATTCTGCGCTGACATAAGGCCAGATTCTCTGTTACGGGACCTCTCTCCTCTGTCTGGGTGCCGGGGCCTAAATGTGTGACAGTGGCCTGTTCCATTGGTGGGTGACGTGAAGCCTGATTCTCTGCTATGACATGAAGACAGATTCTGTGCTGACATGAAGCCAGATTCTCTGCTATGGCATGAAGAGACTGATTCTGTGCTGACATGAAGCCAGATTCTTTGCTATGGCATGAAGAGACTGATTCTCTGCTGACGTGAAACCAGATTCTCTGCTATGGGACCTCTGTCCAATTGATATTGGGTCATTTTTTTATTTTATTTTTTTATTTTAATTCATTTCCCTATCCACATTTGTTTGCAGGGGATTTACCTACATGTTGCTGCCTTTTGCAGCCCTCTAGCTCTTTCCTGGGCTGTTTTACAGCCTTTTTAGTGCCGAAAACTTCGGGTCCCCGTTGACTTCAATGGGGTTCGGGTTCGGGATGAAGTTCGGATCGGGTTCGGATCCCGAACCCGAACATTTCCGGGAAGTTCGACCGAACTTCTCGAACCCGAACATCCAGGTGTTCGCTCAACTCTACTAGAGATAGTACTCCAGTTTTAGCGTCCCAGCCCCTTTTGGAGTAAAATTGCGTCTTCTTTTGTGACTTCATGTCACATATGCATATCCATATGGCAAGAAAGATTGAGTCATTAGCATGTTGCCTTATATCAAAACAAGGATGATCAGATGAGCATCCTGTGGCCAAAAGAGAACACTGCAACAGTGCACCTATAACATGACCCCTATGCTAGTATGCAGCCCTAGTGTTCCAGTGGTGGTTGACATGAAGCCTGATTCTCTGCTATGACATGAAGCCTGAATCTCTGCTATGGGACCTCTCTCTCCTCTGTCTGGGTGCCGGGGCCTAAAAATATCTGACAATGGCCTGTTCCAGTGGTGGGTGACATGAAGCATGATTCTCTGCTATGACATGAAGCCTGATTCTCTGCTATGGGACCTCTCTCCAATTGATATTGGTTAATTTTTTTTATTTTTTTTATTTTAATTCGTTTCCCTATCCACATTTGTTTGCATGGGATTTACCTACATTTTGCTGCCTTTTGCAGCCCTCTAGCCCTTTCCTGGGCTGTTTTACAGCCTTTTTAGTGCCGAAAAGTTTGGGTCCCCATTGACTTCAATGGGGTTCGGGACGAAGTTCGGTTCGAGTTCGGATCCCGAACCCGAACATTTCCGGGAAGTTCGGCCGAACTTCTCGAACCCGAACATCCAGGTGTTCGCTCAACTCTACTCCAAATATTTTTTACTTAACATTCCCCATATGTCTATTTTATGTTGGCATCATCATGTCATTTTATTTTTTTTGGACGTTAGAAGGCTTAGAAGTTTAGAAGCAATTATTAAAATATTTAAGAAAATTTCCAAAACCCACCCTTTTTAAGGACAGTTCAGGTCTGAAGTCATTTTGTGGGGCTTACATAGTGGAAACCCCCTACATGTAGTCGTAAACAGATGTAAGGGCACACGGCAGGGCACAGAATAAAAGGAGCGCCGTATGGTTTTTGGAAGTTAGATTTTGCTGGACTGGTTTTTAGATATCATGTCCCATTTGAAGCCCCCCTGATGCACCTTTACAGTAGAAACTCCCAAAAAGTGACCCCGTTTTGGAAACTAGGGGATAAGGTGCCAGTTTTATTGGTACTATTTTGTGGTACATATGATTTTTAATTGCTCTATATTACGTATTTTGTGAGGTGAGGTAACCATAAAATGGCTGTTATGGCACCGTTTTTATTTTTTATTTTTTACAACATTCATCTGACAGGGTAGATTGTGTGCTATTTTTATAGAGCAGGTTGTTACAGATGCAATGATATCAAATATGTCTATTTTCTTTCTTTGTTTGTTTCAGTTTTACATACTAAAGCATTTTTGAAAAAAAAAATGTTTTTGTGTCTTAATTTTCTGAACGCCTTATTTTTTTATTTTTCTACCGTGTAGAGGCTTGTTTTTTGCAGAGAGTTGATGTTTTTATTGGGACCATTTTTGGGTACATATTATTTTTTGATCATTCATTATAACACTTTATGGGGCAAGGTTACCAAAAAATTGGTAATTTCGGCACAGTTTTTATTTACCTTTTTTTACAGCGTTCACCTGAGTGGTTAGGTCATGTGATATTTTTATAGAGCTGGTTGGTACGGATGCAGTGATACCTAATATGTATACTTTTTTAAATATATTTCACTTTAACACAATAATAGCATATGTGAAACAAAAAAATTATGTTTTAGTGTCTTCACGTTCTTTTAAGTGATTTTCTTATGTAGGGGGCTAATTTTTTGTGGGATGAGGTGACGGTTTTATTGGTGCCATTTTGTGGTGTTTCACTTTTTGTGATGTACTGTAAGGTGACAAAAATGGCTTTTATTGACACAGTTTTATTTTTTTATAGTGTTTATTGGAGGGTGGATCATGTGATATATTTATTGAGACGGTCGTTACGGATGCGGTGATACCTAATATGCGTATTTTTTTTTTTTCATTTTTCAATCTCCTATAAATGAGCGGATATAGGAAAAGGCAATTTATTTTATTTTTAATTTACATTTTTATTTATGTATTTAACTTTTTTTTATTTTCGCACTTTTTTTATCAATTCCCACTTGGATCTTGAAGATCCAGTGGGACTGATGGCTGTACTATACTTTGCAATGCTCTTGCAAAGTATAATACTATCAGTTTTACACTGACAGATGGTAACAATGGACACCTTGGCAAGGCGTTCAGTTGCAATCGCAACCATTAGGCCGCTGCCATCGCAACGCGGCAGCCCGATGGTTGAGAGAGTGAGCCAATCCCTCTGTTAACTGCTTGGATGCCGCTGACAGCGGCATCTAAGGGTTTACAGCAGTGTCAGCATACAGCTGACACTCGCTGCTTATGGCGGCAGCTCAGGAACGGAGCCACCACCGCCATCACAAATGGTAGAGGGACAGAGCAGGGCCAGGGGGGTGTCGAAATGGGGGCAGGGCCAGCACAGATGGGGGCAGGGCCGGCACAGAGGAAACACAGCCACAACATACGGACACCAGGGAAGACATCACATCAAGGGGCAGACAGGCCACGGGAAGACATCAGGGGGCACAGATCGGGGTACACAGCAGCCAGTTCCTAATTTCAGAGTGCAGATCAGAGCCTGAAACTGGCATTTTTACACTGCCGCGATCCGATTGGTTAGTCTGCACAGACTAATCAATCGGAGCAATTGCCGGCAAGGGACCATAGTGGTCCCTTGCCGGAATTACTGGACTGTATGCTGTTCGTGACAGAAACAGAAGCTTTAATCTAAGCGCTTTGCGGCGCTTGGATTAAAGAGCTGCTAGAACGTTAATATACATGCTAGCTACACGTATATAGCTGCATGGCAGTCGGGAAGGGGTTAAATTGGTTCTCTAAGGTCATTTATTTTTCAATTAAAGCATTGCATGACAGCCATGAGTGCCCATCTGTCTATGTATTGCATGAAAAGTAGTATTGAGCGAATCACCAAAGCGGAGTTCGGACCGAAGTTTAGGAAACTTTGTTTTGCGATGAAGCCGAATTTCGTACTAACGAATCAGTTTTTCCTAAAATGGTGGCTGCGCGTGCTACAAAGTAAAAGTAAGAAGCCCGGGAATGCGAGTTCACCCATAATGCCGTGCAGCCAGCTAGACTTGGGTGGTACCATCTCTCCTTGAGGGGAGAGAGTGCTTTAATTGGCGTGAGGCCAAGCATGCTCCTCTGAAATTCTGGGAAGAAGGGTATGCAAATGAGTTCTTAACAAGCTCTCCCTCTAATTCCACCGGATGTAAGGCAGCTATCTTATAAGTCAATGTTTGACCATTTAAATAGGCCTTGAGACATGACTCAGATATTAAATAAGCCAGCACCTCTGGCTGTGTAAGCACTGTTAAGAACAGCTCAGGCAAGAAGGCCGTCCCATAATCATGTTCGGTAAATAGAATAAATTAATAAATCAGAAAAGAAGATATTAGAAAAAAGGATATGAGTTACTATCTGGTTTTAACTGGCAGAAAACATTTTTAGTGACATATTTCCTTTAAATCATAGCAGACATTATAACACCTAGTTTTTACCATGCTACATACTGTACAATGAAATAAATGGGATTTACAGAAAAATGCCCAGTGCTCCTTATAGCTATGGACAATGAGTTCTTTAACATAATATTTGATAGTAGGTGTAGATGAAAGCATTTGAAATGCTGGATGAAGGAAATAATACCTTTTATATTATTGATATCTAATATCTAGTGCATTTTCAATGTACAGTTGATACAACTAACTGTGATAGATTTCTATTTAAATTGCTGTATATTACAACTGTTTCTTGAACCCAGTTATACAAAATGTACAGATTTTCAATCAATATTAATTATTATTATTATTAAATTTGAGCTGAGCAGTAGACAGATAATTTACACTTCAATAAAATGAATTACTGTGACCTAATGTGTGTTGCCTAGATAATTTAGAAGGCTGACACTAAGCTTAGATCAATACATTTAGATAGTGAGCTAATCATGTAAATCAGCAAAATTCTAATTAATATAGTTATGACTGTTTAAGAGCAAATCATTTATGTTTTAATGTTCTTATGTTGCTTTTACTATATAGCAAGTATGTTAATTATTTCTTGCAATTTGACAGCCAATATAGTGTTTAAATTGAATAAAATGTATGTATGCTTGTGTAAATTTTCTTGCTCTAAAAAAATGTGGTATATAGTTTGGTTTCTTTTAGGATTATTTTCTTGCTTAAAGGGGTTGTCAAGCCTCAGTATATGCCATCACTAGCTGATCGGTTGAGGTTCAACACCCTGCAACCCTGCCTATCAGGGGGTAAAACTACAATCAACTAAATCAAACTTGTAGTGGAGGGAGCACGTTAATACAGAGCCGCTCCCATTGTAGTTAACAGCAATGGAGCTACTCCGGAACACCTGATCTGTGGGGGTGCAGGGTCTTGGACCTCCTCTGATCAGCAAGTGATAGCCTATCCTGTGCTTTATGGTGCTCTGTGTGCACCCTCAAATGCTCTATCAAACAGTGACTAAGGTACTAGTGATGAACAATCTTCTTGAAATTTATTTTGTGTCCAATTCGTCACATTTTTCAAAATATTCGATTTGTGGCCGAATTGATTCTACACAAATCAGAAGTGGTCTAATTGGCCTGCAAATTGGAATATGCCACTCTGAGGTCTCCTATGACTGATTTTTTTTTATATAAATATCTTGTTGTTCTCTCTTTTGTTTACATTTTACATTTTGTGTTACAAATTTTTGCTCTTTCTCCACTATCCCCTTCCCTTCTAAGCTCTTGAAAGCAATGGCAGAGTGACACTGACAAAGCTTTTGGGTAAGCGCAAAGCACCTAGCTGTTTGGTGCGCTGACAATAACCTGCGCCTGAATACCAGGAAGACAAAATAGCTCATTGTGGACTTCAGGAAGGAGAAGAGGAACACCCATGACTCCATCGACATAAATGGCACGGCTGTTGAACGGGTTTCCAGCTTCAAGTTCCTGGGGACCCACATCTTTGAGAAATTAATCTGTCCTGGTCAACCAACATCTCCAGCCTGGTCAAGAAGGAAGCGTGCACCCCTGACTCCACCCACTCCTCTGTCCCTTCCTACTTGTACTATCCGTCCTAGGCAACAAAGCGCAACTGGGCGGCGATCCCTAACCTGCGTAAGTGCGGAAGGAAGGACAAACAGACAAATACAGGGAGGTCAAACAAGCAAGGTCAAAACCAGGATATCACAGCGGTACCAGGGAACAAGCAGAAGCAGCGTCAAACAAACCAAAAGTCAATACCAGGAGAAGCTAAAACAGGACAAAGGGAGCAAGCGAGGGAAGTCAAGGTTCAAAGTCAAGCTGAAGTCAAATGCCAGGAGATACAAAAGTACAAAAGGAGCAAGCAAATACAAAGTCAAGTAACTAGCCAAAGTTCAATACAAGGTGAAACGGTACTAGTAAATGCTAGGTATAGGACCTTAATCTCAGGCATCCTGTGGCCAGCAGGCTGCCTGTTAAATAGGGGAGGGCAGGAGTCATGTGACGTGGCCAGCGTCACATGACTCATCCCCCTGCATACAGCTGAGCGCCAAGTGCCCAGTTCGGGGCTCAGACACTTCGCAGTCACTATGGGAGCGGAGGACACCAGCCACGCTATGGAGGCGTGCGTGGCTGGGTCCTCTCCACCCCCCGCTGCTCTGGAGACGAGGACGCAGCATGCATCCTTGCTCCAAACATATCGCAGGGCGCCGGCGGCACTGAATGGACGGAGTGCGAAGTCAGCGCCCTGTGACACATTGATTCCGATATGGACCATGACTGCTGGATCTTCTCCAGCCCCTCCCAGTAATCTTTCAACCCAATTCGCGATATGTCGAACTTGAGTGCCAGGAAGACAACACACCATTTGATGATCCTGGTCTTTGTGACATATTGCCCTATCTGTACCCCTAATAATTTAGTCTCCCAATTCCAGCACCTGTCTGGCTTGCCCTGCTCTCCTGGTCCCCTGCTTATTGGAGCCGACATTCCCCTGACTTGTAGAGGAAGTGTCCAGCTGCAGCAGTGCTCTCTCTGAACTGACATCCCCCTCATCTGCCAACCTTGCAAACTTGTTGGGGTGAGTCAGATCAGGGCTAGCCTCCCTGGCACTCTTCCCTCTACCCCACTTTCTAACAACTAAATGTATCACTTGCACCATGCATGGAGCATTTATTTCGCCCCAAATATAACACAGCCATGTTGTTCCTGCCATTGTCATAGATCACCTTGCCCAGTTGGAGTTGGTGGGTAAACAGCCAGAGGGATGTTTGCTGCTTATTGCACTTTAGAAAATCATTGGCTGTGTGGCTACTGTTGCTCAGGTTGATAATTTACACACAGAGTGATGCTTCACTTTACACATATGATAGGAGGGATGGAGAACGATGCTCTGTCCTGCTTGTGTTGGGGATGGGAGGATGTCCATAGAGGAGGATGTGGAGGAGGCAGATAAGCACCTGCTGTGGGGACCAAACCAACACAAACGTGGAAGTGTCAACAGGACCTAGCCTTATTGCTACAGTGCTGCCTTGCCGCTGCCACAAAAAACAATGACCCAGTGGGCTGTGAAAGACATGTACTTTCTCTGCCTGTAAAAGCTGCTGCAGGTGTGTACAGTGGCATGCACCTTGTGATAATTGCAAGGACTTGCCTATGTTATCCGCAACATGACGATACAAGGTAGGGGTGCTTTTTTTGAAAATATAATGGCAGCTACAGTAGATATTTACCATCAGTTCTTTAAAGGCAGCAGAATCCACTAACTTGGCCAGATGGGAGTTAAAAGGTTTTTTTCGAGACTTTCATACTGATGACTTATTCTCAGCATAGGTCATCAGCATCTGATCAGTGGGGATCTGACACCTGGGTCCCCCACTAATCAGCTGTTTGAGAAGGCAACGGGTCTCCTGTGAGCGCCGCACCTTTCTCGCTGCTTTTCCTAGGCCTGTGACTTCACGTTTATCGTTCACATGGTGTAGGAGCAGCTCAGTCCCACAGGAGCGCCGCTGTCTTTTCAAAACAGCTGATCGACAGGGGTGCCTGAGGATAGGTCATATGAAAAACCTTTTAAGCTTGCACACCATTGGATAGATGGGCACTTAGAGTTGTCTCTTGGTTACACATTTCCTCATCAATGGCTGACGAAGGAGCATAGTAGGAGGAGCAGGAGTAGTAGCAAAATTAACTGATGATGACAAGGACACGGTCCTGCATGTGGATGAGGCCTGGCTGCCTCAAAGGAAACCATGAGAAGGAGAACACTGTTATTGCACTAGCTTTATTTTTTTAAATATTTTAGATACCATTATTGATGTGTATGAATGTGTGTTAGAATATGTGTTTTTAATATTATAATAATTGATTCTAATCAATAAAGCACCACAGCTACTAGATATAGTGAGTGCCCAGCCCTTTTCTTTTGTATAATTTTTTGCTTGTTAGATTGGGTGAATCTGCGGGCTGTGAGCACCCATCCGGGTTTTCCCATACAGTAGTGCGACCCATTATCTGTGAATTAACCCTTTATTTTTTTATATTTTTTTTATTGTAGTTAAAACACAGAGGTGCAATTAAATGTCTCTCTCCTAAAAAACACACTGCACATTGATATTGACCATATACAATGGTAATAATGCTGTTTTTGCAGTAAAATGATTTTGCTATAACTACGCAGTATTGGAAGTATTACAACCTGTTCACTAAAACAGCTATACTAATGGCATTCTTGCAGTAAAATAACTTTGTAACTTTGCTGTAACTGAACACTATCTTGCAGTAAGGCCCCTTTCACATGGGCGAGAATTACGCGCGTGTGCAATGCTTGAGCTTAACGCATTGCACCCGCACTTAATCCGGACCCAGTAACTTCAATGGGGCTGTTCAGATGATCACTTGTGCGTTGCTGAAAATCGCAGCATGTTCTATATTCTGCGTTTTTCAGGCAACGCAGGCCCCATAGAAATGAATGGGTCTGCGTGAAAATCGCAAGCATCCGCAAGCAAGTGCGGATGCGGTGTGATTTTCACGCATGGTTGCTAGGAGATGATAGGGATGAAAGCAACCCCGGATCCCATTAAAGTGTATTCACTGTATTATTTTCCCTTATAACATGGTTATAAGGGAAAATAATAGCATTTTTAATACAGAATGCTTAGTAAAATGTGGATTGAGGGGTTAAAAAATCTTCTATCTTCATTCAGCAGGACCTGCGCTGACGTCACTAAGCTCACCATATGGTGAGCGTGATTACGTCATCAAAGGTCCTTTTGCAGGTCCTGAAAGAAGAAGCAAGAAGATGATGCCAGCTGTGCGATCAATTGAATAAGGTGAGTTAATTATTATTATTTTTTAACCCCTCAATCCACATTTTAGTAAGCATTCTGTATTAAGAATGCTATTATTTTCCCTTATAACCATTTTATAAGGGTAAATAATAAAATGAATAGAACACCTAACCCAAACCCGAACTTCAGTGAAGAAGTCCGGGTTCGGGTCGGGGTACCACATTCAGTTTTTTCTCACGCGCTTGCAAAACATCGGAACGCAATAGCAGTCAAAACTGACTGCAATTGCGTGCCTACTCGTGCGGGTTTTCGGCTATGCACACGCGACGCATCCGGAGCAAATCCAGAACGCCCGTGTGAAAGAGGCCTAAAACAATGAGCTTAATAACATGGGTATACTAATGGTGTTATTGCAGTAAAATGTATTTGCTGTAACTGAATGGTATCTTGCAGTAATGCAATGCATTCAATAACAGGGGTATACTAATGGCGTTATTGTAGTAAAATGCCTTTTAACCCTTTTAGGACCCTGTCATGTTTCACCTTAAGGACCAGGCCAATTTTTCTGAAATTTGACATGCGTCACTTTATGTGGTAATACCTTTGGAATGCTTTTACTTGTCTTAGCCATTCTAAGATTGTTTTCTCATGACACATTGTACTTCATGATAGTGGTAAATTTAATTTTTATTTATAAAAAAAAATCCCAAATTTACAAAAAAATTGGAAAAAGTTTCCAAATTTCAATTTCTCTGCTTTTAAAACAGATAGTTAATACTTATTACTTTAAATTTCCCATATGTCTACTCTCTCTACTTTATATTTGGATCATTTTGTGAATACCATTTTATTTTTTGGGGATGTTAGAAGGCTTAGAATTTTGGAAACAAATCTTAAAATTCTTCAGAAAATTTCCAAAACCCACTTTTTTAAGGCCTGGTTCAGTTATGAAGTCACTGTTGGGCTTACATAATAGTAAAAATCCATAAATGGACCCTTTTTAGAAACTGCACCCCTCAAGGTATCTAAAATTGATTTTACAAACTTCATTAACCCTTTAGATGCTCCACAAGACTTAAAGGAAAATGTAGATGAAATTTCAGAAATTCACTTTTTTGGCAGATTTTCCATTTTTTTCTGGTAACTAAGCAACAGCCAAACAAAACTCAATAATTATTACCCTGATTTTATATACAGAAAAAACACATTTGTGATTGTAAACCGCTGTATGGAGACACTAAAACATGATATATTTTTTTGTTTCAAAAATGCTTTCAATGTGTAAAACTTAAGTACATAAAAAAAAGAGTATACATATTAGTATAGGGATGAGCAAATCGACCTTGGATGAAACATCTGAAGTCGATTTGCATCTGAAGTCGATTTGCATTTGAGCGCACGAATATCGCGATGTGTTCGAACCGAACACTTTGGTGCTCGTTCATCACTAATTGTTATATCACACCCCTGCTTCAATCACTTTTTTTGGGGGGGCAACTGGTATATCACACCAGTAGAAATTATTTGTTCCAATAGCGTTTGTCACTCTGTGTAGCTGCGGTAACGCAGCAAAACCGCAAACAAATGCTGCACTACCCAAATTCACTATATAGAATAGTATATTATTGGTATATAACACCCCTGCTTCAATCAGTTTTTTTGGGGGGCAACTGGTATTTCACACCAGTTGAAATTATTAGTTCCAATAGCGTTTTTTACTCTGTGTAGCTGTGGTAATGCAAACAAATACTGGACTACCCAAATGCACTATATAGAAGGCTTAGAATTTTGGAAACAAATCTTAAAATTCTTCAGAAAATTTCCAAAACCCACTTTTTTAAGGCCTGGTTCAGTTATGAAGTCACTGTTGGGCTTACATAATAGTAAAAATCCATAAATGGACCCTTTTTAGAAACTGCACCCCTCAAGGTATCTAAAATTGATTTTACAAACTTCATTAACCCTTTAGATGCTCCACAAGACTTAAAGGAAAATGTAGATGAAATTTCAGAAATTCACTTTTTTGGCACTATATAGAAGGCTTAGAATTTTGGAAACAAATCTTAAAATTCTTCAGAAAATTTCCAAAACCCACTTTTTTAAGGCCTGGTTCAGTTATGAAGTCACTGTTGGGCTTACATAATAGTAAAAATCCATAAATGGACCCTTTTTAGAAACTGCACCCCTCAAGGTATCTAAAATTGATTTTACAAACTTCATTAACCCTTTAGATGCTCCACAAGACTTAAAGGAAAATGTAGATGAAATTTCAGAAATTCACTTTTTTGGCAGATTTTCCATTTTTTTCTGGTAACTAAGCAACAGCCAAACAAAACTCAATAATTATTACCCTGATTTTATATACAGAAAAAACACATTTGTGATTGTAAACCGCTGTATGGAGACACTAAAACATGATATATTTTTTTGTTTCAAAAATGCTTTCAATGTGTAAAACTTAAGTACATAAAAAAAAGAGTATACATATTAGTATAGGGATGAGCAAATCGACCTTGGATGAAACATCTGAAGTCGATTTGCATAAAACTTCATTCTAATACTGTACGGAGCAGGAGCTCATATGAGCCAAAGTTATTACTTTGCGAGGTCTCGCGAGACTTTGCATAATAATTTTATAAATCAATTTCTACTATAAAATTGTTCGGTTCCAATGTCAATATGCGAAGTCTCGCGAGACTTCGCAAAGTAATAACTTCGGATCATCGGAGCCAATACATTCTAATACCGTACGGAGCTCCTGCTCTGTACAGTATTAGAATGAAGTTTTATGCGAATCCACGGAGAACACCAGGGATCCCAGAAAAGTTTAAAGCATGCTCTTCTTGATCCTCCTCCTCCTCCCCCCAGGAACCATGGGAATTCATTCAGCATTGCAACTTCCTCATCTTTCTGCTCTTGCTCCTCGATGGCTTGATCAATGACACAACGCAATGCACGCTCCAGAAAGAAGGTGTAAGGTACGATGTCACTGATGTCGCCCTGGCTGCAACTGACCAGTTTGGTGATCTCATTAGCAAATTCCAATTCTTTTATCGTCCCCACCTTCCTCAATAAAGCCCCAGACTGCGGAACACCTACCCCTTGTCAAGGGAGATTTGCACAAGGGGGAACAGTTGCAGGCCTGTTTATTTTGGCCCACCTTCTCCCTTTTGCCACCACACAGCCTCTTCCAGCTTGTTGCGGTGCTGTGGATCCCTCCCCCTCTGTCCTGCTGTCCTCACTTGGCTTTCCACCTTCCCAGGTTGGGTCAGTGATGTCATCGTCCCCCATCTCCAAATCCACTTCCTCACTCTGGTCATCCTCCTGACTTGTTGACCTAACATGACCCTACTTATTGACAACTGTGTCTCATCCCCATAATCCACCAAGTGAAACACTAATTGCCATTCGCCCGTCATCTTCTTCTGACTTTGGAGGCTTAAGAGTTTGGGGATCAGTGCATAAGATATCCTTATGTCTCTCTTCAGGGAGGGTCAGCTCACCTGCAGGCCCTCACCTACAATTTTTTTGGGGGTCAGCTGACATGGTATATTATTTTCTATGTTTCAGACTTGGAATGAAACATAATTTGGTTTTCTTCAGTGGTGAATCTTTCACGCATGTGTTTTTTTACAGGATTCAGTTTTTTATATAGTGGCACAGGGGTAAATATTTCAATGTATTTTTTTTTTTAAATATGTCAGGCTTGACTCCATTTTCTCCTCTCTCCTTTTCAGATGCCTTTTCAGGAGATATTAGACCCTTTCGCATTTGGGGCCTGGAGGAATTACAATTGTATTCCTTTCTTTCATTGTATGTGCCACTTTCCCTAGATCTTTCTTTGGGGTAGACAATAGAATTCCAAGATAGTCAGATAGCAGCTTGTTTTGTGGTACAGTTGCATAATGTAAAGAGGCAACAAATGCTGACCGCCATTCCCTGTGGCAGGTAGTTCCAAACCTACCTGCCACAGCCTTGCTGACTGGAACCCATGCACCAGTATTGCTGTCCACACAAACACCAGTGAGACAGCACACCACAAAACACACAGGTAACCAGGACATCCATAGCTGTAATAAACACGAGAAGGATAACACATCAACTTGACACCATACATAGGATTTATGAGGGTGGCCCTCACTGGAAGATGGTATAATACCAGGAGGATGACTCCAGCAAACCATGGCTGAAGTACCCCTCAGAGTCTGGCATCCAGCAGGAGCTAAATAGCCCCAAGTGGCCACACCCACACACAGACACACACAGTGTTCACACACAAAGAAGGGAGTTAACCCTTCCCCACTTAAAGGGGAAGTGTCCAAACAAACATCACACTGCAGCTGTTACCGCAGGCAACGACATGCGTGGCAACCCATGTCCTGGGAAACAGCCAGAAGGCCGAGACACTGCCACCACATGTACAACACCACACGTTGCCACGGGCAGCCACTAGTGAAGGGAAAATGTAACAGTGCACACCAGACAGGGAAAGTGCACACAAACACACACACATAGCCAGAGGCAACCGCACGCATACCTGTTGTCCGCGGCAACCACACTTGAGGCAAACTACTAACAGCCCCCAGCTGCGGTTGACAAAACACCCAGACCGCGGGCAACTGCATGCGGCTCCCAAGGAGTCATGACCATAACCATGGGCGTGACATTGGGTGCTCGGCTGAGCGCACGAATATCGCGATGTGTTCGAACCGAACACTTTGGTGCTCGTTCATCACTAATTGTTATATCACACCCCTGCTTCAATCACTTTTTTTGGGGGGGCAACTGGTATATCACACCAGTAGAAATTATTTGTTCCAATAGCGTTTGTCACTCTGTGTAGCTGCGGTAACGCAGCAAAACCGCAAACAAATGCTGCACTACCCAAATTCACTATATAGAATAGTATATTATTGGTATATAACACCCCTGCTTCAATCAGTTTTTTTGGGGGGCAACTGGTATTTCACACCAGTTGAAATTATTAGTTCCAATAGCGTTTTTTACTCTGTGTAGCTGTGGTAATGCAAACAAATACTGGACTACCCAAATGCACTATATAGAAAGTATATTATTGGTATATCACACCCCTGCTTCAATCTGTTTTTTTTTGGGGGCAACTGGTATATCACACCAGTTGAAATTATTTGTTCCAATAGCGTTTGTCACTCTGTGTAGCTGCAGTATCGCAGCAGAAACGCACAAACTGCTGCACAATATAAATGCACTATAATATACTTTCTATGTTAGAAAGTATATTATAAGTATATCACACCCATCAATAGTACACATATACTAGTCTTTAAAATGACTTTTGTGGCCCTATTAGCTAGCGTTTGGGGTCCCTAACAGTCTGTCCCTGCTCCACACAGCAACCTCTCCCTACACTTGCAAAAGACTGAATGTAAAATTATTGCCAGATCGGGTTTATTTATAAGGTAGGGGGTATGTCCACGTGCTGAAACATCTCAATTGGCTGTCCTGTACCACCTGATGGATGTGTTATGGGTCAAAGTTCTTCACAATGTAAAAGCATATGGCACTGGCGGACATCGCCATATGATCGCCCGTTCGGCGAACCACAAACGAGCAAAGTTTGCCGCAAAACGACCGCCGGGCGTACCGCAAGGCCATCTCTAATTGCTTGGTGTTGCACTTTTTGTGATGTAAGGTGACAAAAAAAATAATTGTTTTAGCGGCAATACCCAATATGTCTTTTTTTTTTTTTTTTGCAGTTTTAGGTCTTTTATTTTGGGAAAGGGGCTTTTTTTTACTTTAAACTTTATTTCATTTTTATATGAAAAACACATTTATTACTTTTTTTAAAATTTTTGTCCCACTCTGGGACTTCAACTTCTGGGTTCTGATCCCCTCTGCAATGCATTACAATACATCCTGTATTGTAACGCATTACATGTCAGCTTTTATGCTGACAGCCTGCCTGTGAGAGCCAGCCTAAGGAGCTGGATCTCACAGGCTTCCATAGAAGGCAAGACCCAATACCTATGGAAGGCATCGGGTTGCCTTCTCTGCCATTGGCTTCCCATCACTGCAGCACTAGGACCCTGTGGGGAACCTGTACCCTCCACAAACTGCCTGCATGCTGCGGTCAGCTTTGACCAAGGCATACAAGGGGTTAATATGCCGTCATCAGTGTTTTCATCTATGCCTGCTTATGCAGCAGGGGCCCAGCTGTCAGTGACTGCTGCTGATTGGGCGGGTGCAGGAGCTGATCAGTATGTAGTACATGTATGGGCGCTGGTCCTTAAGTCACGTCCACCAGCGCCGAACAGCGTGGGTCCTCTACGGGTTAAACTTTGTTGTAACTTAACACTGTCTTGTATTAATACAATACTTTAATAACGCAGGTATGCTTATGGTATTATTGCAGCAAATTGTCTAGAGGATAGGATAGGAGTGATAGTATCAAGAATGATGGTTGTAGTTGTTTCTCATTTTGATGCTTCTCTGGGCTGTGCAGTGATGGGTAAGGTGCAACTTTCTTCCTTTCAGGGCACACCCTGGTTCTGGGTTTTCTCCTGTCTGATGGTGATTCGGGGTGCCCTTTGTGATAATGAATCGTGAGGTGAAAGGCTGAGTAACTTGGGAGCTAAAGATGGTATGGCAGTGCAGTGTGACGTTACTGGTATAAATGACAACAGGGTAACAGCAGAACGTTTTTTCAGTGAAGAATGAAATTCAAGCATATTAATCACATTTCTCAGCACGCATGGACTGGCAGTTCTTATGCAATGTGCAATTCCCACAATTTTGAAAGGTCATATGGCTGCAGCACTAGTTAATAGGTCAAAATGTATCTTTGAAGCATATTTCCCCACACTACACTTTTATTTCCCACACCTAAGCATCCAGAAATAGGAGTGCAACACTTCTCTCTTTCTCTATGCAATGTAACCATCGGGATATGGCTCTTTAGCGACTTCCACAGTGTTATCGCAAAGTATGTCCAGGTACAAGTAGTATTAAACAACAAGTTTGCTGTGGAGTCTATAAGAATTTTTTTAGACAGCTTATCCTTTTAGACAGGTTATTAGATCTTCTGCACGCACCTCCTCTCAACACAGGTATGCTCCTTGAATATATCTTTTGCTAATATCTCTACTTTAGTTGGCTTCAAACTTTCTCTCTGGCTTGTTCACTATCCAAAGCTGTGTCTTCATTATTTCCAATTTACTGTCTAGACACTGACTCACTACTATGATCTAACTCCTCTGTGGTAACAGCCCCACCTAGTGATGCCAATTAAGGCCTGTGTATTGCACAGGGAAATGCATAATCACAGCAAAGCATATTTAGAACTCCTTTAGCAATGTATCACTGTAGCAGTGGAACGCTGCAATAACACTGGTATACTAATTGTAGTAAAATGCCTTTGCTATAACTGAATGATATTTTGCACGGGTATACTAATGGTGTTATTGCAATAAAATTCCTTTTCACCTTTGAGGTAACTGAACAGTATCTTGCAGTAATACAATGCATTTAATAGCTCAACTATATTGATGCACTTCAGTGACCTTAAAATGCCCACTTGCAAATGGTAAATCGTGACTTTTACAAAAAATAGTGGGGCATTTGGTCAGTGTTTGCAGCAGAATTGATGCTATTGGGGTGCTGGCAAGCCTATGAACTATTAAAGCTTGAAATTTAACAAAAAAAATTCTGGCTGTCCATATACAAGAAGAATTGAGTGGCAGGTGATTGTGGCAGAATAGAACTTGCCAACAAGTTGCATGTAATATAAGCTGCCAGCAAGCTGTGTGAACTATGAGCCAACACATAACTAAGAGTGACTAGTCCCTCACTCTCTATTCTAAGTTTTCCCTGATAATACTCTAAAATCTACCCAAGTACAGATGCAGCTGCACTAAACTTGATGGTTAACGTGTTAAGTAAGTAATGGCAAGAAAAATGTAACTAACTTTTCAATGGATTTTAATGGCTTTTATCACGAGATAACTAAGATAACATTGTGCCATGTGTTATCAGAGTCAAGTTTAGCTCGGCTACATCAGTATATCTCCCTGTTCACTCAATATAGTGTGTCCCTAGTACAGCTTGACTATTGGCTTATGTCTGCTCTGCAATTGATTTTTGGCAGACTTAGCCACAACACGTGCACATTCTATTGTGTTTTCTGCAGCAGGACCTGCCAGAATTATGCCCCCAATTGGCTGATCAGGCTATCTGTCAGCCTCTAAGCCAATCAGGGCAAACTCTTCCCCTCCCTCTTAAGGTCATGTTATCCTCCTTCTTCATCCTTCCTGTCATTTCCCCCACCAATTTTTACACTAAAATGGTGCTGGGCACCAGTTCGCATGATTTGTCCAAAGCAAATCGCAAACACTTCGGATTTGTTTGGCAGAGAAAGTTATGTGAAATTTGTAACAAATCCAATTCATTTAGAATTCGCTTATCTCTAACCTGTACCTTTACCTTTAAAGGCAATCTCATCTGGTATGACAAAGTCTCTTGTCACACACTTGCATGTGGATTGTCCATTAATTAAAAATGACTTCTTGAGCAGTAAATTTACTTGTAGAGATCTTTGTTTTTTAACGTATTACAAAAAAGAATCCCACATCAAGCAGCACCACAGCTACATTACTGGAAATAATGTCTTTCTTATTTAAAGAGGTTTTTCAATCCCTCGCCTCCTTCCAAAAGTGGGAGGAGAGGAAGGGAGGGATTGGGTACTGGGAAACTGTAAAAAAAAAATAAAAAAACACTGACCTTTTCAAAGCCCCTCTGTTCCAGCAACTATATACTTGCTGCTTCCAGTAATCTTGTGTGTAATTTATCAACAGCTGGGATGGACAAGAGATTAGTTCAATATATAAATATTTTATTGTATTTAATATGTTAGAATGTACAGTAAGGCAGGTAAAAAGTGTAGAGGATGACCACTCCTCATAACCACTAACCTATTATGACTTCCTATTTTGAAAATCTATATGTACATAAGAACCATAGAGAGACTCATGTTGCTAGAGAAGCCCGTTGGTCTTTGTTTTCTGAGCACCCTAACACACTAGTTGGTGATCATACTGCTGGGTGTGCAAAGTGAAAGACAGAGCAAAGCAACATCCTGTCATTCTTTAAGGGGCTGTCCGGGGTTTTAAAATAAAATTGCCATACAGCAGGGAAGTTGATAATATAAAAAAAACCTGACTGTTTAACTCCCAACTGTACTTAACTTATTTTCAAGGAGACATTCACAGAGTGATTTCAACAGATCAATGTACGTAGCTGATGTAATTTCACAAGAAATGCACTAGGAATAGAGAATAAATGTGTAAAAGAGAGATGAGTAATGGCAATACAAGAAAGCTTTTAGTATTAAAAGATAATACTAAATAACCAGAACTTCACTCTTAGGATACCGATTCCTACAAAATGCCCCTACAGTACCTATAACTATAGAAAATAAAAATCCTTTATTTTCTCTACAGCCCAGTCTGGTACCTCTATAATATACAGTATCTGTTAGAATACCTGGTACAGCTAATTTTATCCAAACCATCAGCAGCCCAGCATGTTATTATCAAATCTTCTCTCACAGCTGAAAGAAGCAATTCCGGTAATTACAGAATATTAGCGAATTGCTATTTAAGCAAATCACTAATGCAAAGTATCGCCATAGGTGCAGCTACTCTTAAAAAATGACTTCTACCCAATATTACGGAGCTGCCTTGCTAGTCTGATAGATCTATCTATCTATCTATCTATCTATCTCATATCTATATGTCTATCTATCTCATATCTACCTAACATCTATCTATCTATCTACATGTCTGTCTGTCCACCTATCTGCCTGTTGGCCTGCCTGTCTGTCTGTCTGTCTCTATCAGTCTGTCCATCCGTCTTTATGTCTATGAATTTACGGTGTCTATCTACCTGAATGTCTGTCTGTCCTTTCATCTTTCATTAATCTGTCTGTCCATTTACTGTATCTCTTGATTAGAGTTGAGCGGACACGTGGATGTTCGGGTTCGACGGTTTCGGCCGAACTTCACAAAAAAGTTTGAGTTCCTTACCCGAACTTGACCCTGAACCCCATTGAAGTCAACTGCTCCACCATATCGCACGTCCCCGTGTTGTCGACAATGCAGTTGGATATCTGCTCTATCAACTTTCGATGTTCTTTTCTGTGCCTACCATGTTGATCACGGTTAGCGGCGAATCAGGGTTCCACACCGGAGAGGGAGCTTGAGAAAGGGAGACCACATCCAAGGGAGGTCAATGGCTGCAATGTGATCAAGCTGAAATGTGGGACAAATTATTAAAGCAGAAGGATCGAATGAAAGGGCCAATTAAAGACGAATTTTAGAAATTTTAGTCCCTGTCACCTATGCAGAGCAGGGGTTTATCAACGGCAAAAATTGTAAAATGTCACCCAAGAATGTAACAGAAAAATTAGTTAAAATTATTAACCTGTCTAATAGGTAGAGCAGGGGTATATCACAGCCAAAAATTGGTGAATGTCACCCAACTATGTAACTGAAAAATTTGTGAAAATTATTAACCTGTCAACTAGGTAGAGCAGGGGTATATCACAGCCAAAAATTTATGAATTTCACCCAAAAATGTAACAGACAAATTAGTGAAATTTGTTAACCTGTCTACTAGGTAGAACAGGGTATATCACAGCAAAAAATTGGTGAATTTCACCCGGAAATGTAACAGACAAATTAGTGAAATTTGTTAACCTGTCTACTAGGTAGAACAGGGGTATATTACAGCAAAAAATTGGTGAATTTCACCCGAAAACGTAACAGACAAAATTGGGAAATGACATAAAATAAAATACGTACAAATTTAAAAAAATTATCTTGATGTATGAGGTTAAGGTCCATATGGAGTAGGAGGTTGAGGAGGCGGTGGATGTAGCGGTGTAAGTAGAAGCGGCGGGGGAGGAAAACGAGGTAGCCAACACTGGTTTTTGGTTTAAATTTTCAATTTTTATTTATTATTTTTTTTAAATTAGGGTACACCCCAATATCAAAAGTGGAAAATATCAAAAATACAACAATGAGCAATTACGCTGTAGTATAACAATGGCTGAGTAAGGCCGGTATACATGTCTATTCTGTACAAGGTACGGACAAGTCCTGTGGAATCAATGCCTGGTTCATTTTAATGAACGTGAGCTTGTCCACATTGGCTGTGGACAGGCGGCTGAGCTTGTCTGTGATAATGCCCCCTGCCGTGCTAAACACACGTTTAGATAATACACTGGCTGCAGGGCAGGCCAGCACCTCCAAGGTGTAAAGGGCAAGCTTTGCCCAATTTGGAAACCCAGAAGTTGAAGCGGGCAGACCCGTCATTCAGTACGTGTAGGCGTGTGCACACATACTGCTCCACCATGTGGCTGAAATGCTGTCTCCTGCTAAGACGTTCCATATCATCTGGTGGTGCTGGTTGTTGTGGCGTGCTGACAAAGATTTTCAATATTTCGGCCATGCTAACCCTGCCTTCTGGTGCTGGCAGTGCCCCAGCTGCATTGGCGACCTCTTCCTCCTCCGCTTCCTTCGCCTTGTGCGTCCACTGTGACCCCGCTGTCAGGTGGAAATGCCACCAGCAGCGCGTCTATCAGCGTGCGCTTGTATTCGCGCATATTACGATCACGCTCCAGTGACGGAATTATGGATGGTACATTGGATGGTACATTGTCCTTATAACGAGGATCTAGCAGCGTGGCCACCCAGTAATAAGCACAAGTTAGAATGTGTGCAACTCGGCGGTCGTTGCGGAGACACTGCAGCATGTAATCGCTCATGTGTGCCAGGCTGCCCAGAGGCAACGAAAAGCTGTCCTCTGTTGGAGGCGTATCCGCCATATCCTCTGTATCCCCCCAGCTATGCACCAGTGATGGCGATGAGCTGGTTTGGGTGCCACACTGCTGTGAACATGGTTCCTCCACCTCCTCATCCTCCACCTCATCATCCTCCAGAACTGTGCCCTGGCTGGACAATTGTGTACCTGTCGTTTGTGGGTGCAGGAACTCACCCTCGGAGCCACTTGGGAATGACTGGCCAGAAATCCTATGAAATGATCCCTCTTCCTCCTCCTCCTCCTGTGCCACATCCTCTTCCATCATCGCCAGAAGCGTTTTTTCAAGGAGGCATAGAAGTGGGATAGTAATGCTGAGAACAGCGTTATCGGCACTGGCCATGTTGGTGGAGAACTCAAAACAGCGCAACAAGGAACACAGGTCTCGCATGGAGGCTCAGTCATTGTTGGTGAAGTTGTGCTGTTCCAGAGAGCGACTCACCCGTGCGTGCTTCAGCTGAAACTCCACTATCGCCTGCTGTTTCTCGCACAGTCTGGCCAGCATGTGCAAGGTGGAGTTCCACCTTGTGGGCACGTCGCATATGAGGCGGTGAGCAGGAAGGCCAATGTTACGCTGCAGCGCTGACAGGCAAGCAGCAGCAGGGTGAGAACGCCGAAAGCATGCACAGATGGCCCGCACTTTCTGCAGCAGCTCTGACATATCGGGGTAATATTTAAGGTACCTCTGCACCACCAAATTCAGCACATGCGCCAGGCAAGGGATGTGCGTCAAACCGGTTAGTCCCAGAGCTGCTACGAGATTTTCGCACACCACCAGGCCGGACTTGAAGCTCACTGGCACCAACTACTCATCGGTCTGCTGTTCCATACCCGTCCACAGCTCCTGCAAGGTGTGGGGTTTGTCCCCCAAACAGATAAGTTTTAAAACTGCCTGCTGTCGTTTACCCCTTGCTGTGCTGAAGTTGGTAGTAAAGGTGTTACGCTTACCAGATGAGGAGACGGTAAAGGATGAGGGAGCAGAGTAGGAGGAGGAAGCAACAGGAGGCAAACTGAAGCGCCCTGCAATCCTTGGTGGTGGAAGGACATGCGCCAAACTGCTATCAGCCTCAGGCCCAGCCGCCACTGCATTTACGCAGTGTGCTGTTAGGGAGATATAACGTCCCTGACCGTGCTTACTGGTACGCGTATCCGTAGTTAGGTGGACCTTGCCACAGTTGGCGTTGCGCAGTGCACACCTGATTTTGTCCCTTACTTGGTTGTGCAGGGAAGGGATGGCTCACCTGGAAAAGTTGTGGCGGCTGAGCACGACGTACTGTGGAACAGCCACCGCCATAAGGCTTTTAAAGTTCTCTGTCTCCACCAGACGAAATGATAGCATTTCAAAGGCAAGTAATTTAGAAATTATGGCATTCAGGGCCAGGGATTGCGGGTGCGTAGGGGGGTACTTCCTCTTCCGCTCCAATGTTTGGGAGATGGAGAGCTGAACGCTTCCATGGGACATTGTGGAGATGCTTGGTGACCCAGGTGTTGTTGTTGCTGGCAGATCCTCTGTTTGCGGGGTGGCAGGTGGCACTGTCACTCCAGAGGTGGATGAAGAGGCCGAGACTGCAGCAGAAGAGGAAGCAGGAGGAGCCAGAGACCTTTCTTGGTTTTTGAGGTGTCTACTCCACTGCAGCTCGTGCTTTGCACTTAGATGCCTGATCATGCAGGTTGTGCTCAGGTTGAGATCGTTTACGCCTCGCTTCAGGCTCTGATTGCACAGCGTGCAAACCACTCGTGTCTTGTCATCAGCACATTGTCTGAAGAACTGCCACACCAGGGAGCTCCTTGGAGCTGGCTTTGGTGTGCTCGGTCCCTTGCTGCATTGGGCAGTATCAGGCGTACTGTCTAGGGGACGGCCGCTCCGCTTTTGCACCCTGCTCCCTCTTCTGCTGTGTTGGCTCTGTGCGACCACGCCTCTTCCTCTGAACTACATAGGTCACTCGCACGACATTGATTTCATGTGCGGTCGAGGACCTCATCGTCCTTCACATCATATTTCACCCAGTCTTCACCCCTCCCCTCCTTGTCGGTCTGCACACTTTCGAAAGCCACAGCAGTTGGCACCTGTGTTTCGTCATCATCCGAGAGGTGCTGCGGTGGTCCTCCCATGTACTCATCTTGAGACATAAGTGTTTGGTCATTGGTGCACTCAATCTCTTCCACTTCTGGGGCAGGGCTAGGTGGATGGCCCTGGGAAACCCTGCTAGCAGAATCATCAAAAAGCAGAAGAGACTGCTGCATGACTTGGGGCTCAGACTGCTTGGCTGATTTTCAAGGGGGTGAGGTGAAAGTCTGATGGACATCGGCTGCGGGTGCTAACTCTGATCTTTCAGCAGGAGACTGGGTGGGAGACAATGTGAAGGAACTGGAGGCACTGTCAGCAACCCATTCTACTATCGCCTGTACTTGTTCTGGCCTCACCATTCGTAGAGCCGCATTAGGCCCGACCAAATAACGCTGAAGGTTCTGTCGCCTACTCGCACCTGAGGAAGGTGTTTCACTTGTGCGTGTAGCTGGCACAGTTCGATCACGTCCTCTCCCTGCAACAGGAGCTCCACCAGCAGCAACACGACCGGGGCCATGTCCCTTATTCGACGCTCTCCTCATTCTCCGCAAATTTAGTATTTTTCCCAAAATGGGTATTTTTTTTAATAACAGACGATAACAGCAGTAACTAACGCGTGTATTTCACACTGACAGATGCAGCAAACGCCGCAAATTTAGCATTTTTCCCAAAATGGGTGTTTTTTATTATAACATAAGATAACAGCAGTATCTAACGCGTGTATTTCACACTGACAGATGCAGCAAGGGCTGTAAAATTAGGATTTTACCCTAAATGGGTGTTTTTTTTTATAACAGAATATGATAGCAGTATCTAACGCTTTTATTTCACACTGACAGATGCAGCAAGGGATGAAAAATTTTGTATTTTGCCCAAAAAGGGTGTTTTATAAAACCCAGAAAATATTGCAGTATTTCAAGCTTAAATAACACACTGACAAATGCTGCATAGGCCCCAGATGGAGGCTATTGCCAAAAATGGGTGATTTTTTAAACCCATAAAATTATTGCTGTATTTTAAGCTTGTATTTAACAATGACAGATGCAGCAAACGCCGCAAAATTTGGATTTTGCCCAAAATGGGTGTTTTTTAAAAACCAGAAAATATTGCAGTATTTCAAGCTTAAATTGAACACTGACAAATGCTGCATAGGCCCCAGATAGAGGCTATTGCCAAAAATGGGTGCTTATTTAAACCCAGAAAATTATTGCTGTATTTCAAGCTTGTATTTAACAATGACAGATGCAGCAAACGCTGCAAAATTAGGATTTTGCCCAAAATGGGTGTTTTTTTTTAAACACAGAAGATGACAGCAGTATCTAACGCTTGTATTTGACACTGACAGATGCAGCAAGGGCTGTAGAATTGAGTATTTTGCTCAAAAAGGGTGTTTTTTAGGGTTGAGCGAACCCGAACACGAACATTTCAGTAAAAGTTTGGGTTCGGTGTTCGGGTAATATTAATATACCATCGGATCGGAGTTTTCTCCAATCCGATGGTATATTTTAACTTGAAGCATCCCCATCACCATGGAAACGCCTTTATGTTAGACTATACCATCAGATTTGAGTTAGATCATGAAAACTCAGATCCGACAGTATATTCTAGCACAGAGGCGTTACCATAGTGATGGGGACGCTTCAAGTTAGAATATACTGAGAACTGTGGACATAACGGCCCCCTGCTGCCTGGCAGCACCTGATCTCTCACTTTGCTTATAGCACAGACCTGTCACTTACCAGTTGGAGGAGCACCCGACCGGCCACAGACAGTGCACGTAAGTATAATGCTGCTAAAAGTGCTAAGTAACCATGGCAGCCAGGACTGCAGTAGCGTCCTGGCTGCCATGGTAACCGATCGTAGCCCCAGCGATTAAACTGGGACTCCGATCGGAACTGCCGCTCCGCTGCCACCAATGATGGGGGGGTGGGGGGTTGTTAACCTGTGGCCACTGCCACCAATGATTTTAATTAGGGGTGGGGGGGAAGAGGGGAGGCCGCACTGGACACCAATGATTTTAATAGGGGGGGCGCACTAACCACCAATGATTTTAATAGGGGGTTTTGGGGGGGCTGCACTGGCCACCAATGATTTTAATACTGGGGAGGGAGGAAGGGGGGGCCGCACTGGCCACCAATGATTTTAATACTTGGGAGGGAGGGGGGTCTGGCCCCTGCTGCCTGGCAGCACCCGATCTCTTACAGGAGGCTGAGATCCGCACAATTAACCCCTCAGGTGCAGCACCTGAGGGGTTAATTGTGCGGATCACAGCCCCCTGTAAGAGGTCGGGTGCTGCCAGGCAGCAGGGGGCAGTTATGTACACAGTTCTTAGTATATTCTAACTTGTAGCGTCCCCATCACCATGGTAACGCCTCTGTGTTAGAATATACTGTCGGATCTGAGTTTTCACGATCGTGAAAACTCAGATCAGAAAAAGCTAATACTATTATTTTCCGTTATAACCATGTTATAACGGAAAATAATAAAGTGAAGTTCGGGTCCCCATTGACTTCAATGGGGTTCGGGTTCGGGTCCAAGTTCGGATCAAGTTCGGGTCCCGAACCCGAACTTTTTTTTAAAGTTCGGCCGAGCACCCCGAACATCTAGGTGTTCGCTCAACTCTAGTCTTTTTTTAAAACCCAGAAAATTATTGCAGTATTTCAAGCTTAAATTTAACACTGACAAATGCTGCATAGGCCCCAGATGGAGGGTATTGCCAAAAAGGGGTGCTTTTTTTAAACCCGGAAAAATATTGCAGTCTTTCAAGCTTGTATTTAACAATGACAGATGCAGCAAAAGCTGCATAATTAGTATTTTTGCCAAAAAGGGTGTTTTTTTTAAACCCAGAAAATTATTGCAGTATTTTAAGCTTAAAGTGAACACTGACAAATGCTGCATAGGCCCCAGATGGAGGGTATTGCCAAAAATGGGTGCTTTTTTAAACCCAGAAAATTATTGCTGTATTTCAAGCTTGTATTTAACAATAAAAATAATGCAAATGTGGTGCACTGGAGCAACGGAGGACCAAATAAGGTGCACACAGTAGAGTAGGGTCACCCAGTCTACTCAAAAGGGTTATAGTAAATACAAAGAGAACTGGGCAATCTCAAATACTGGAACCAACATTAAATTTATTATTAAAACTATTATTAAAACCAATAAATGAATAAAATCACAGTATGCAGAAAATGATAAAATCGATAATAAAATCAATGCGCAGAAAAATGGTAAAATCGATAATAAAATTGATTCATAGAAACAGGTAAACTCGATAATACAGATACTCTAAATTCCTGCTAGACAAAAGTAAAAAGTGGGTATGGTACCACAAGTGGCGTATTTGAGGATCCCAACAAATAGTAAGGTGCACCTAGTGAGTGGTAGCCTGTTATGGCTTAGTGATCGATAGAAACAATGTCTAATGCTCCAATGAATAGGTTATTGTTCTGATAGTTGTGTTATAGTACCTTGTACTATGGAAATTCTAATAGGAGTAACAAGGTCCATTTGTTTTCCGAACAAAAGTACTTCCAAAAGATAATGTCTCTCACTTCTTCACCATATAACAAAGGCAGCGACGTCCCGCTGTGTTAAGGTGTCAGCGGCGTCCCGCTGAAGTAAAGTGAACTATGTGCTTTGACAATAAATTATTTCTTGCCGGCATACAATAAAGAACGTTCTTACCATATGAGGTGTCTGTGCTCGAAAATCTGGTCTGGAACATTTTTGTGGGTACTGGGTGGTCATGCCAGTTTGCATAGTTAGGTTAAAATACCAAATATATGATCCATAAGTGGTCCCAAGATGTTAAAAGTATATATTCACATATCGGTAGTTCTTATATAGAAGATCATAAAACCACAATAAGAAATTCATAATAAACCACAATAAGAAAAACCATGTTATAATGGAAAATAATAACCCGAACCTGAACTTCAGTGAAAAAGTCCGGGTTCGGGTACCCGAACTCGCAAAGTTCGGTACGAACTTGAACTTTCCAGTTCGGGTTCGCTCAACCCTACTGATAATACAACCATCTGCATCCGTTCTGAACGGATCCGGTTGTATTATCTTTAACATATCTTTTATATTGCCAAGACGGATCCGTCATTAACTCCATTGAAAGTCAATGGGGGACGGATCTGTTTTCTATTGTGGCAGACTGTGGCCAAGAAAAAGGATCCGTCCCCATTGACTTGCATTGGGGGTAATGCCGATTCCGTCTTGCTCCGCATCCCAGGACGGAAAGCAAAATACAACATGTTGTGGTTTGCTCTCTGGTCTGGGAACGCAACTAAACGGAACGGAATGCCTTTTGGAGCATTCTGTTCTGTTCAGTTCAGTTTTGTCCCCTATGACGAAACTTAATACCGGAAAACTTAAACAGTAGTGTGAAAGTACCCTTAATCTGTGGCTTTGCCTTAAGTTTTCTAGGTGCTGTTTCACGGTACATCATGTGTTATGTTAAAATTAGCTCTTCTACATCTCCAGCTGTTGTAAAACTTCAACTCTCATAATTCCCGGACAGCCTACAGCTATCAGCCTGCAGAAGGGCATGGTGGGAGTTGTAGTTTTGCAACAGCTGGTGGGCCGTAGGTTGAGCATCTCTGCAATAGGGAAATGATCCTTAATATAAGCTTTCTATTAGATTCTGATCGCAAGTAACTTCCTGTCATTAGAGAAGGAAGAAAAGTTGGAGCATAAAGCCAATAAGTTTGAACTTTTTTAATGGAGTACAGTGGGCCACATTTAGGAAAACTAGGACAGACATTAAGAGAAGAATCTAGTCATAGCTACCGATTGGGTCATTGTCTTAATTTTTAAACTTTTACTCTAAAAACAGCATCTGTGTTAGCATTAATCGGCAGAGAAATGATGTCATGAGGCTGATTGCCTCCCCCAAAACTATTCAGTAGCTCAGCATTCTGGTCCTGCTTGTCATTGATGACCTATAAGTCAGCCTATGGTAAGCGTAGGGTGCTATGTGCTGTTGTATAATTATAGTGCTGTATATGTTTTTCTAGTGCTCTATATCTCACTATGAGGATCTATGTATAGTTTTGATGCCCCTTGTATTACTAGAGGAGTATGTAAAATGATGGACCTCCATATATCACTATAGGGCTGTATATAGAATGATTGTGCTCCATATATGACTATAAATAGCTGCATATTAGCGTAAATGAACTCTGTCCCATCCTCATTAAGGAGTATTCCATTGCTTACCCTGTCTACTTGTGTTGGCCCCATCTAATGTAAATTTAGATCCACTTACTATATATGGCCACTTTTTTCCAGGGAAACTTTAAATTCCCAATCAACCTTAGTGGTTGGAATGGTTAAAATCCTGCACTGGTTTTAATAGATGAGGTCCACATCCTCTGATTGACTAAACTGTGAGGAATTCTTGTGCTACAAAAAGATATTTTAGTGTCTTTCCCTTGATACTGGGAAATATATTTCAGTCAGGCACAGACTTTCCTCTTTTCACAGAGACTATAATGCTGTGAAAATTCATGCAATTTGGAACCTTGTAGTTCTGCAGAGCACTTATTCATTTTGTATTAAACCTGCCATGACTGAGGGTCTTTTCAGTCTTGATGATCAGAACAAAATTTTCAGTTTATGGAATGCCGCATCCTAAAAAAGAATTCTGGATTAATTTCTTAGTCTATTTTTTTACAGAGCAGATGGAGCTTTATTGTTACATATTAAAACCAAACTAGAAACAATGTATTTTTTATTTTGTAAGCCTTATGAACAAAAATATTGTTGTTTCCTTGGGTGTTTTACTTTTTAATAATAAAACACATGAAAGTTACTTATTTATTAATCTGTGCATAACAATGTCATACTATATGTATGCACTATATCTAATATCAGGCATTATGTGCATTGAGTTGTATGGTGTGATTCCTCTGGGTATTCTGGTGTCCTTCCATACTCCAAAAACATAATTTGAGTTTAAGTGGCTTACTATGAAACTGGTCCCTGTGTGAGTCTGAGATAACAAAATTAGATTACTAGCTTCCATGGGAACTGATATGAATAGAGACAATCTCTATACAGCACTGTGGAGCATGATGGTGCTATGTAAGCTATGGAAAATAAATAAGATTTATGAACATATGGTAGAGCAAACAAAAATTGGGTTTAGAAATAAATTTCTTCCTGCATTAAAGTGTGAGACCCATGTATAAGCTTGTCTAGGTTAGTTTTTGGACAGAGCTTTGGAGTTCTACATGCTCCCAATGTTTCAAGTCTCAGAAGTTATCAGTGATTTACTAAAGAACATATCAATAAATGGATGATAATCGGAAATCGTCTATCCCAGCTGATATTTGCTTCATAATAAATAAATAAATAATATTATAAATAATATAAGTGATAACCAACATGGGTTTACCAAGGACAGAAGTTGTCAGACTAACCTGATTTGTTTTTATGAGGAGGTGAGTAGTAGCTTGGACAGAAGGATGTTTCTGGATTTTGCAAAGGCTTTTGATACTGTCCCTCATAGACGTTTAATAGGTAATGTAAGGTCTATAGGCTTGGAAAGTATAGTTTGTAATTGGATTTAAAAAACTGTCTGAAGGACCGTGTCCAGAGAGTTGTGTTCAATGATTCCTATTCAGAATGGTTATAAGTGGTGTACCCCAAGGTTCAGTGCTGGGTCCTCTATTATTTAATTTATTTATTAATTATTATCGTGGACGAGATTAATAGCACAATTTCTATTTTTGCAGATGACACTAAACTGTGTAGAACTGTACAGTCTATGGAAGCTGTCTATATACTACAAGCTGACTTGAACACTCTGAGTGATTGGGCATTAGTGTTGAGCGCGAATATTCGTGTTACGAACTTTTATCGCCAATATCGGCACTAAGAGAATTCGGAAATATTTAGAATATAGTGCTATATATTCGTAATGAAGAATATTAATTTTATTTATTTTTCAACACAGTACACATCAGGTGATCATCCCTCTCTTCTTCTAGCTTGTGGGCCAATGAGAAGGCTTTGTCACAGCTTAGCAACATCCCTAGCAACCAATAGAAAAGTTTCCTACCCCTTAGTATATAAGCACCTCCCCAGCAGCTATTTTCTAAAGTTTATTGCAGTTATGATAGAGACATCTGTGTCATTGCTGTGCTCTGTGCTTTGTTGTATTACATTAGACAGTTAACTTATATATATAATTCAGATAGTTAGGGGGAGATAGTCAGTGTAGGTTAGATAGTGATATAGTGTAGCTGATCCAGTGCAGGGTGTTAGGCAGTGTAATAGGTTCTGCTGTCCATGCATACATGCTACAGACATAGTCTTGTGATGTCACAAGTTGCACGTATTGTGAAAAAAATATGTGCATCATTAATTGCTGAAAATTCGTAAGGGCAAATATATTGGAGCACTCTATCTGCATATAAAGCTATTCTAATGTTCTGCCGTGCCAACCATTTTCTCCAGTCTCAGGAAACTTTTAGCAACTTGAAAAATGTAGCATAAGTGACCCACGCCGGTATTTCGTGCGCATTACGCAAATAATACATTGCCGATTTTCGCAATCAAGAATATAATCTCAAATTCGCAAATATATGACGAATATTCTTCAAAATATTCGCGAAATATTGCAAATTCGAAAATTGCCCCTACCGTTCAATAGTATTGGGCATCAACTTGGCAAATCAGGTTCAATGTGGACAAATGTAAAGTTATGCATCTTGGTAGTAATAATCTCTGTGCTTCATATGTCCTAGGTGATGTAGCACTGGGAGAGTCACTTATAGAGAAGGATCTGGGTGTCCTTGTGGATGGTAGATTAAATAACAGCATACAATGTCATTCAGCTGCTTCTAAGGCCACCAGGATATTGTTATGCATTAAACGAGGCATGGACTCGCGGGGCAGAGATGTAATATTACTACTTTACAAAGCGTTGGTGCGGCCTCATCTGGAATATGCAGTTCAGTTCTGGGCACCAGTCCATAGAAAGGATGAACTACAGCTGGAAAAAGTACAGAGGAGAGCGACTAAAATGATAAGGGGCATGAAGGGTCTTAGTTAAGAAGAAAGATTAAAAGAATTGAATTTATAAATGGGCCATACAAAAAATACGGCGAAAGGCTGTTCCATGTAAAATGCGCTCAAAAGACAAGCGGCACTGCCTCTGATTGGAGAGGAAAAAGATCAGTCTCTGGAATCGTCAAAGCTTCTTTACTGTAAGAACTGTGAATCTGTGGAATAGACTTCCTCAGGACGTAGTCACAGCAGGAACAGTGGACAGTTTTAAAAAGGGTTTAGATGAATTCTTAAAAGTAAACAACATTAATGCTTATGAAAACGTGTAGAAATCTGAGTCTCAATTCCTTCTGGATTCACATCCCCACCTATCCCTTGGTTGAACTTAATGGACTTATGTCTTTTTTCAACCGTATTAACTATGTAACTATGTCTATGGATGTCTATGGATATAGCTTCCATAGTACTATAAAGCAACTCTGCTTAAAACTATTTACATATATGTACTTTTTTAGACCCAACCAGTGGAGATCAAGTCATGAATGTAACTAACAGGGTAGCAGGGAAATCAGAGGCCCAACAACCTGGCCACTCCATTTAAACAGAATGTTCAGTTAGTGATTACTATGGAAGGATGCATGGGAAATAGAATGAGGATCAATTCTAGGTTTTATTATGGATTTCCATGGTTACATCTGCTGTTTATGCTATTGTCCATTTGTGGCACTACTATTTGTATTATTCTTGTATTGTAACATCACGGCATTATACTCTTTTGTGGGCATTATTCCTCCTCTATGATATCATGGTATGTACTGTATTATATCTGAACTGTGACATCCTTGCGTTAATTATCCCTGTACCATGAGATCACTGTATATTATTTCTGCTCTTTGACATCACTGTATGCATTATTTCTGTACTGTGACTGTAACGGTCACGTCCACACACACACAGGGGGAAGGGTAGTGACCACTGCGCTCCACCCTCACCCCTGGCCCTGCCTACTTGCCTCACGAGTCCTGATGACAGGGGACAACTGGACGGCAGTCCCTAACTTAGGATATGTGCAGGGAAGACAGACAAGACAAAATACGGAACATGGACGGACCGGGTCAGAACCAAGAGAGCTACGCAGTACAACGGATTAAGCAAAGAATGGTCAGGAGAAGCCGGGGTCAAATACCAGGAGAGTAGCGAAGTACAAGAGGAGTCCTAAGAGAGTAGTCAGGTGGGAGCCGAGGTCACAATACCAGGATGTATGCGCAGTACAGGAGGAGCAGGCAGAGGATCGTCAGGGAACAGGATCAGGTAAATATTCAGTAGTCCAACAAATAGCCAGGAACCTAGAAATTAACAGGCAACCTGTAGCCAGCAGGCTGCCTGTATTTATAGTGGGGAGTGAGGGTCATGTGACGTGGCCAGCGTCACATGACCGACAGACCAACCAGTCGAGCACCGAGTGATCAGCTCGGCGCTCAAGGCAGAGTAGGAGCAGGGAGCCATCCAGCTAGTAAAGCCGCCCTGGGAATGAGGTCAAACACAGAACCTCATTCCAAAAGCTAAGCAACAGTTCTGCGGGCAATGGGGGACCGAGTGCACCTTCGGAACCCCGTGACAGTACCCCCCCTTTTACGAGGGGCCACCGGACCCAAGACTTCAGGCGATGGCTTTTCAGGGTGTTCTAAATGAAATTTACGAACCAGTCTAGGAGCATGAACCTCCCTGGCAGGTACCCAAGATCTCTCTTCAGGTCCATACCCCTTCCAGTGAATCAGGTACTGCAAGGAGTTACGCACCTTCCTGACATCCACTATTTTAGACACGACATACTCGACAGCATCATTAACAAGAACCGGCGGAGGCGAGGCTTTCGATGGTACTACCGGTTCAAAATATTTTTTAAGCAGAGATTTATGGAACACATTATGAATGTGGAATGACTCAGGCAGCTCCAACCTAAAAGATACCGGGTTAATCACTTCCGTGATCTTATATGGTCCAATAAAACGAGGAGCAAATTTTCTAGAAGCTACCTTGAGAGATAGATTCTTGGAGGACAACCATACTTTATCCCCAACCTGAAAGTTCACCCCCCTTGAACGTCTCCTATCGGCCTTGAGTTTTTGAGAACTTTGAGCCTTTTCGATTGAACCCGGGCCCAAACTGTGCACAGTTCGGAGGAGAGTTTATCAGCTTCAGGGTTAGAGGAGGAGACGGACGACCCAGAATGAAAACGGGGATGAAAACCATGGTTACAAAAGAAAGGGGAGACCCCAGCAGAAGAATTGACACGGTTATTCAGAGCAAATTCAGCCAACGGAAGGAATTTGACCCATAATTGCTGGTCATCAGCAACGTACAACCTCAGGAATTGTTCCACAGACTGATTAAGGCGTTCAGTCTGCCCATTACTCTCAGGATGGTAGGCGGAAGAAAAAGACAACGAAATTTTACATCTTTGACAGAAGTCCCTCCAGAATTTGGACACAAACTGCACACCCCTGTCCGAAACAATATTTTCCGGGATGCCATGTAAACGAACAATCTCTCTCACAAAAATAGACGCCAGGGTTTTAGCATTCGGAAGTTTAGACAGGGGAATGAAATGAACCATCTTGCTAAACCTATCGACCACTACCCAAACCACAGTCTAACCCTCCGCCAGCGGTAGGTCAGTTATAAAGTCCATCGAGATATGGGACCAGGGTCTACTGGGAATGGGTAGGGGTCGTAGGTTACCAGCAGGGCGAGTCCTAGGTGTCTTAGACCTGGCACAAACCTCACAGGCTGACACGTAGGACTTGACATCCCTGGTCAGAGTGGGCCACCAATAAGATCTAGAAACCAGATCCTTAGTGCCCTCAATACCCGGATGTCCACAAAAGGCAGAATCGTGACACTCACCCAACAGCTGGAGACGAAATTGTACGGGAACAAACAACTTATCTGTTGGGGTGGATGCCGGTGTCAGATGTTGTTCAGCCTTAATGCGAGCCGAGATATCCTGGGTTAGAGCCGCTAAGAAGATGTTTGCTGGTAGGATGGATTCAGGCGGCGTCTCAGTGGGTTGAAAAGCATGGAAGCTCCGAGATAATGCGTCTGCCTTCACATTTTTACTTCCCGGCCTGAACGTAATGGAGAAATCAAAACGGGTAAAAAACAGAGCCCATCGGGCTTGTCGGGGATTCAACCTCTTAGCGGACTCGAGAAACATTAGGTTTTTATGGTCAGTGACAACAGTTACTCGATGCCTTGCCCCCTCCAAAAAATGTCTCCACTCCTCAAATGCCCATTTAATGGCCAACAGCTCCTTATTCCCTATGTCGTAGTTTCTCTCCGTGGAAGAGAATTTCCTAGAGAAGAAGGCACACGGTCTCAGGTTAGTGAGGCTAGCAGGACCTTGTGAAAGGACTGCTCCTGCGCCGTCCTCGGACGCATCCACCTCCACAATAAAGGGTCTCTCCTGATCAGGCTGGATCAGAATGGGAGCGCTACTAAATGCCTTTTTTAATGTTTCAAATGAAGAAATGGCCTTGGTAGACCAATTCTCCAAATCCGCCCCTTTCTTAGTAAGGTCGGTCAATGGCTTAGCAATTACAGAAAAATTCATGATAAATTTACGGTAGTAATTTGCGAAACCCAAAAACCGTTGTAAAGCCTTTAAGGATGAAGGCCTTACCCATTCCTTAATTGCTAAAACCTTACCAGGATCCATCTTAAAGGCATGAGGAGTCAAAACATGCCCTAGAAACAGTATCTCCTGTACACCAAAAACACATTTCTCTTGCTTAGCGGATAGCTGGTTCTCCCTCAACACCTCTAATACTTGTTTGACATGGGACACATGAGATTCGAAATCAGGAGAGAATATCAAAATGTCGTCAAGATAGACAATAATAAATTTACCTAAGAACTCCCTAAGAATATCGTTCATTAAGTTTTGGAACACAGCTGGGGCATTGCTGAGTCCAAAAGGCATCACCTGATATTCAAAGTGTCCTATCGGAGTATTGAACGCTGTCTTCCATTCGTCTCCCTCCTTGATTCGGATTAGATTGTATGCCCCTTTCAGGTCAATCTTGGAAAACCAGGTTGCCCCCAAAACCTGGTTAAATAAATCCGGAATCAATGGGAGAGAGTATCTATTTTGGACAGTGATTTTATTTAATCTCCGGTAATCAATACAAGGCCTAAGACCACCATCCTTCTTTTTAATAAAGAAAAACCCTGCTCCCATAGGAGAGACTGAAGGTCTAATATGCCCTTTACCAAGGCTCTCCTTAATATAATCTTCCATAGCCTTGCGTTTGGGCCCTGAAAGATTATAAATTCGAACTTTAGGAAATTCGGCACCCTCAATTAGCTCTATGGCGCAATCATAAGGTCTATGGGGGGGGTAGAACCTCTGGAGTAAGGGACGAGAACACATCAGAATATTCCTTAATAACAGAGGGTAATGTATTAGACCTTACTGAAACCCCAGCCTGGACCACGGACAAGCATGAGTCACACTTAGGTCCCCATTTCACCAACTCTCCTTTGGACCAATCAATGGTGGGGTTATGTAAACGGAGCCAAGGCAACCCTAGTACCACCTCAACCGGTAGGTTCTCCAGGACTAGAAGAGAACATCTCTCAGAGTGGCACACACCCACGGACAGAGAAATTTCAGAGGTACATGACCTCACCGTACCACCAATCAGGGGAGTAGCATCAATAGCCATGACATGGATAGGTGTAGGTAAAGCAAACATTGGAATACCCAATTTACAAGCAAACTCAAAGTCAACAAAGCTTGCCGCTGAACCGGAGTCAATAAAGGCCTTACCCGGCCACTTATTAACCCCCAGAGAAATTGTTATGGGTACCAAAAGCTTACCTTTAGAAAAATCAGGGTGTACCTGGTCTTTAGGTTGTCTTGCCTTAGAAGACTTGTCAGAGAGGTCCCTCTTAGGACACTTGTTGATCCAATGGCCAGGATCTCCACAGTAGAAGCACTCTCCGTGTCTGCGACGAAGATTACCCCGGGTCATGCCAACCTGCATGGGTTCCTCGGTGGAGACCTCAGTGTTGTCCCTGGAAAATGTCTCTGGCTGGACCACCATCTGAGAACAGAACTGTCGTTCTTGTCGTCTCTCTCTAACTCGTCTGTCAAGTCGGACAACTAGGGTCATCATCTCGTTTAAGGTCTCAGGAATTTGGTAATTGACCAATAGATCTTTTAAATTATCAGATAGACCAGACCTAAACTGACTTTTCAGGGCTGGTTCATTCCATCCTGAGGAAACACACCACCGTCTTAATTGGGTGCAATACTCCTCTGCAGGGAGATGGCCCTGAACCAGTGCCCTAAGAGCTGTCTCGGCTAGCAGGGCCCTGTCTGGTTCGTCATAGAGGGTACCCAGGGCCTGAAAAAAACCCTCCACAGAAGTTAGACAACTGGCCCCAGGAGGTAACGAAAATGCCCAGTCCTGGGGATCACCCTGTAGTAGAGAAATGATAATCCCCACGCGTTGGCTCTCGGGACCGGAGGACACGGGGCGCAAACGGAAGTAGAGTTTGCAATTCTCCTTAAAGGAGAGAAACCTCTTCCGGTCTCCAGAAAAGGGTTCTGGGAGCTTGATCTGGGGTTCAAAATGTGGACTGGAGGACAGAGGAGTGGAAGAACCTTGCCCTAACTCACAAGAACGGAGTTTCTCTCCTAGCTCCTGCACCCTCTGTGTCAAGTTAGAGACATGGTCAGTCAGGGTAGTAAGAGGATTCATGATACAGTGGTTATTGGGCCTGTTAATCTGTAACGGTCACGTCCACACACACACAGGGGAAGGGTAGTGACCACTGCGCTCCACCCTCACCCCTTGCCTCACGAGTCCTGATGACAGGGGAAAACTGGACGGCAGTCCCTAACTTAGGATATGTGCAGGGAAGACAGACAAGACAAAATACGGAACATAGACGGACCGGGTCAGAACCAAGAGAGCTACGCAGTACAATGGATTAAGCAAAGAATGGTCAGGAGAAGCCGGGGTCAAATACCAGGAGAGTAGCGAAGTACAAGAGGAGTCCTAAGAGAGTAGTCAGGTGGGAGCCGAGGTCACAATACCAGGATGTATGCGCAGTACAGGAGGAGCAGGCAGAGGATCGTCAGGGAACAGGATCAGGTAAATATTCAGTAGTCCAACAAATAGCCAGGAACCTAGAAATTAACAGGCAACCTGTAGCCAGCAGGCTGCCTGTATTTATAGTGGGGAGTGAGGGTCATGTGACGTGGCCAGCGTCACATGACCGACAGACCAACCATTCGAGCACCGAGTGATCAGCTCGGCGCTCAAGGCAGACTAGGAGCAGGGAGCCATCCAGCTAGTAAAGCCGCCCTGGGAATGAGGTCAAACACAGAACCTCATTCCAAAAGCTAAGCAACAGTTCTGCGGGCAATGGGGGACCGAGTGCACCTTCGGAACCCCGTGACAGTGACATTATTATTATTATTCAAGTGCTGTGATATCAATGAGTAGATTATTTTTGCACTGTGACATAATTGTGTACATTGTCCTTGTACTATGACATCACTGTGCACATTAACCCAGTGCTGTACCCTCTCTGTGCACATTATCCCCCTGTTGTAAGGACAAATATTTTACTAAAACTACATGTTAATTGTATGAGGTAAAATAACTAATATTCAGATTAAATCAGACTTTGTTGTCAATGCAGTTGCGAGTACAGGCACTACTAAGGACCTAATATCTATCATGTATAAATATCTGCTATTTGCTCATTTAAAAAATGATCTTACAGATGTAGCAGGGTTAACACTCAAACTCTTAACTCAAATTTCTTAACTCATCGTGTTATCTTGAAACAAAAGCAATTGAAAAGCAATTGAAGGTGTTTTAACGCATTTAGTTTAGATAACACGTCTCATAAAGCATGTGTGTTAACGTGTATATGTGCTAGACAAGGGATGCCCAACCTGCGGCTCTCCAGGTGTTGCAAAACTACAACTTCCATCATGCCTAGACGGCCTAGACAGCTATCTTGGAATTCTGGGAGTTGTAGTTTTGCAACAGCTGGAGGGCTGGAGGTTGAGCATCCTAGTGCTAGACAGTGGCTGGAGGAAGACATGGGGGTATTGACAGATCAGCAATGAAATAGATTTTTGAAGCTTACTATGGGATTATCTCTATATGAGGTGCAAAGATTGTCGCAATTATTCCTTCAATATAAAATGTACAAAATACCTAGTATATTGCTTAAATTGCATGTGCGGTCTGACTCTGCTTGCCCATGGTGTGGAATGCACATGATATGGGATTGTGTGTCGTTAGGCTACTGTTGAACCAAAGTTTTGGCCCTGTTGAATAAGGTGCACGAACTTCAGTTATAAAAGGACCTTGAAGAACCTGGAATGGCCCACCACAATGGTAGCATTGTGATTTTCCAGTGTGTTGTTTCATGCATGAAAGTTAATGTCATTACACTGGATTAACCCTACCTCCTCTATGATTAGTGAGTTCATTGCAAGAGTAAATGGAATCATTCATCTGAAAAAGGGAATATAGAAAAAAAGAAACGTTAAGCAAAAATTCATTAACATTTGGGGGTCATGACTGGATGCTCCGGGGTTGCCATACAATGTATCAATGAGGGATAGGCTATTCTTACAATGCAGCATTACTAAAAAGTTACATTTTGTTGTGGTCATGAGGGCCCAAAACACACCCAGTCATTAACCGGTTAAAAATACAGAAACATATATTTTGAAGTATCTTTGCTATCTCTTCCATTTTTCACATTGCTCCAGTTATAACTACTACTCAAGGGACAGCTTTCATTACTTCCGAGCTAAACATCCAGTAATATGGCCAAGTGAACAAAACAATTTTAAAAACCTTTAAAATTTAATTAGAGGTCAAAACTTAACTCATTGCATTTTATATTTGTTCTAAAAAAAATACGTGACAAAGCATATTTTAACATGGCTTTCAAAAAACACCAAACTTAATGTAGCGTTAAATTACAAAATATAGGAAGATTCAGTTTTTACAACATCTCACCCACTTTTAGACACTGTGAGCTTCAAATAGATTTATCTCTTTATGACCTTCTAAGAAAATAAGGTGCAAAGTGGTCTGCAGCTTAATTTAAAATATATATATATGCCGTACATCAGACAATGTCAATTGTCAGCACATCGTAGTCTAATCAATTCAAATTGAGTCATGTTGTCTAATGTTATCCATTAAAGTCATCCTCAATTTTAAGAATATTCACATTAACTGGGGAATGAACAGAACACATATGGTGATTTCCTTTTCATCTTTTTAGCTGCAATTTTGCCATTTCCCGGGCTCCTCTTCAGCTATCCCTGGACTTGCCAGCAGTTCTCACATGAATAGAGCTGGCTATCCAAGAACACGGATGTACAAGTAGGAAGTATCATGGGCTACTGATGCACAGTGCGCATCAGATGGTCTGAGAAGCAGTGCGGGTGGCAGAAGAGAAGCCCAAGAATTATAAGTGTTCTTTTCATTCCCCAGTTAATGTAACTTTTTTTTCTTGAGCCGGAGGGTCACTATAAGGCTCAGGCATGTAAACATAAATGCTGCTTCTAAACTAATTGAATTTCCCAAAACTTCTGGGCAATGGAGAATCGAAAACTTTTGACCCAAACAAATTGCTCAAAATAGCGTTTGTTATTTTACAGATCAGCAGACAGCAGGGCAGGGAAGATGAAGAATGAGGGTCATAAGACCCTGACCAGAGGCAGTGCTGACAGGCTTACCCATAATGCCTTGCAGCCAGCCTCATCCAATCTGAAGGGGCAATACTGAAATATCATAGGCAATATATATGTTGCAAACCAGGGAAGCCATATATATTATGATTTTGTACATTGATGTGACAGCATGTCTGGTAGAGAGAGGCAGCAAGACACAGTACAGCTAGTTTAGGGTTACATGCACAGCTTTAGGATATATATATAGCAGCTAGTTAATTAGATTTAATTAACTAGCTGCTAGATTTAATTCACTGATAAAGAGAGATGTTTTAGATAAAGGCACGATGGGGTCAGACTCAGTGTAGTGTACTAGTGTGTGTCACTGGGCTACAGGCATTCAGTGAGGCTCTGCTTGCACTGCACATTAATATTGAAAGCTACAGTAATCTAAGTTTTTTATATTTTTATAGTACAGGAGTTTTCGCACGTGCAATGCCCATGATGGTATTTTTTTAAATTGTTTATTTTTATTTTGGAGAAAGGAAGGTGATTAGGATAGGTGTTTATGTTTTTGTATTTTTAATATTTTTCAAAACGTTTAACTTTTTTTTACTTTTTGCTAGTTCCCCAATTGGACCCCAACTTGCAATCATCAGATTGCAAATTGTATTGAATAATATAATTTACTATATTATTCTATATAAAAAATATTATATTACAGTTCACTGCTGCCACCTGTTGGCCTGAACTGTAATATACAAGTAATGAGCCTGGAAGCCTAGTACAGGCTCAGGCTCATTCCTATGTATAGAATGCCTTCACCAGTCTCTGCCAAGGGGAGGCATTCCTTCCCAGAATTGTGTACTTCCGGGATTTAGCCCTCTCAGACGCCTTGGTCACATTTGACCACGGCATCTGAAGGGTTAAATGTCCATGGTCGGCATTACCACCAATCGTGAACATTTCCCGCAGGTGTCTGCTGTATAAAAGAGCAGGCAACCGATAGCTATGGTGCTCACTCTATTCCAGAGAGGACACCATCTTTAAACACCCAACATCCACCGTACATGTACGGTGGATGTTGGGAAGGGTTTAAAGCTCCGCTGATCACAGGCTAGTGTATGTGACCTGACGTTTTGTTGTGCATTATTTACTGTTATATTGTAGTAGACTTTGTCAAATTATCTATTAAAAAAAAAACTGCTGAAAATGTTATTACATTTATCACAGCCTGGTGTAGCTGGCATGTTGCTCTGTGTCATTCACTGTTATATCATAATAGATTGTTACCAATTACAAATATTTCTCTAAAAATAATGTTGAAAATTGTATCACAGAAATTCTATTTATCACAGACTAACATACCTGAAGTGTTTTTCTACATCACTGCTACATTGTAGTGGAATCTATGGTAAAATCTGAATGCATTACATGCTGATTTATTTTGGATTTTGTTACTTTGCTTCAGATTTCCTTTGCATTTCATCTTATACACTGCAAATGATAATCTGCATCATGTGGAAGGCTGAAAAGTCAGCCTGAATTTGTGGGAGGGGCGTCTTACCTTTTTAAGCTCCAGCCCCCAGCTCCTCAGGGTGCTTCTGTTCATACGCTGGATCAGGAGTCGCTTGCTCTGGTACTGCATCCGTGCACGTCGTGAGTTGCTTTCATCTACTTCGTTTTGTTTTCATACACTGCCGTTCACGTCTTCAGGAGAGGTAAATTCTGTGCCATACTTCCGGCTCCCTGAGTCGGCGTGCGTTCCAGCGTGGAACGCATGCCTATAGACATTCCTGCCCCAAGTTGTTTCTTGTTTTTGTCTGTCTCCTTTCTTTTCCCCATCTAACTCCCTCCCGAGGCAGCAGGGGGGGCAGGGTCCGGCCCGCGGGTCCCCCCCCCTCCACACGGCCTCCTCCGTCCCGTCTTTACTTAGGGCTCCGCTGCAGCCCGGCGTGCGTTCCAGTGTGGAGCACACGCCGGAAATCCGCCACCAGGCATGAGCTCCGGGTCACGTGGTCGGCGTGCGTTCCGGCCCTGGGCCTGGTCATGTTTTCGGCGTGCGTTCCAGAGTGGAGCGCACGCCGGAATCTTCATTCAGGCCCGGCAGATCCATGCGACGTGGCGGCTCCAGTTCGGTGGCCCCAGCCTGGGTTACTCCTGTCCCCACGGGGTCCCCCCCCCTCTCGAAACACACCTTGATTCTGGCCCCACAACCAGGTCTCCCGCCCTACGTACTGCTTAGGACGAGTGGTCCCAGTCCCCCAGTCTGTTGGTCCGCATGGTCACCCCCCTGCCATTCCATTTCAAACCAGGCAAGCCTGGCACCCCCGTCAAAACAGGCCATACGTAGTAGGGGTATCTAGCCCTGGGCAACAACGGCCCACGTCCACAAACAGCTGCAAAAAAAAAAACCTCAGTAGGTCCCAACCACAAGCCATCTCATACGCACTCCCGCCGTGCCACGCAGCGCTAGGCGGGAGGAAGACAAAGTCATCCTCGTTTCCTCATTTAGGGAGAGGGCCCCGGGGCCCCTGCTGGGCTGGAAGGGCGCTAGTTCCAGTACGGTGTTCAAAGAAATTGGGGGTCTCACTACAAGTGGGCCAGGTCATCATCACACGCCATACCCATTCAGCGGTCACTAAATGCTCACTGCAGTCATCTATTCTATGGTGGCGACAGTGCCATGTGTTATATGTACGTACGCCCCTTCCTCTGTCTCCTGTTTCGTCCAGGCTCATACCTACCTCTGCCTCCTGGATCGCCCAGGCACACACCTACCTCTGTCTCCTGGTTCGCCAGGCTCATACCTACCTCTGCCTCCTGGATCGCCCAGGCACGCACCTACCTCTGTCTCCTGGCTTCACCCAGGCTCATACCTCCCTCTGCCTCCTGGATCGCCCAGGCACGCACCTACCTCTGCCTCCTGGATCGCCCAGGCACGCACCTATCTCTGTCTCCTGGTTCGCCAGGCTCATACCTACCTCTGCCTCCTGGATCGCCCAGGCAAGCACCTACCTCTGTCTCCTGGTTCGCCAGGCTCATACCTACCTCTGCCTCCTGGATCGCCCAGGCACGCACCTATCTCTGTCTCCTGATTCGCCAGGCTCATACCTACCTCTGCCTCCTGGATCGCCCAGGCACGCAACTACCTCTGTCTCCTGGTTCGCCCAGGCTCACACCTTCCTCTGCCTCCTGGATCGCCCAGGCACGCAACTACCTCTGCCTCCTGGTTCGCCCAGGCTCATGCCTACCTCTGTCTCCTGGTTCGCCCAGGCTCATACCTACCTCTACCTCCTGGATCGCCCAGGCTCACACCTACCTCTGCCTCCTGGATCGCCCAGGCACGCAACTACCTCTGTCTCCTGGTTCGCCCAGGCTCACACCTATTTCTGTCTCCTGGTTCGCCCAGGCCTGTCATCCTCCCCAGTTATGTTCTCTTTTCCTTCCAAACTTTATGGATTTGCCATCTCAGGAACGTGTCCTGACCGTTCACTGGTACGACATTTTGGACCAAGGTCAGGTGACCCAAGACATCAGTACAGGAATGTCACGGATGGTGTACAGGAAACAAGACAATACCATATAAACAATGTCTCTCTGGATCCACAACTAAGGAACAAAGAGAGACCCCTGCAATAGACCTGCCGCTCTCCCTCACTGCTCAGCCTATGTGAACACCCCAAAGGTGGATGGCCGCATATCCACGTTCCTCGGCTATCTATTACCTAAAGACCCTACAATAGTGAAGGGACACGACCACCGGCTCCCTACACTGACACGGAGGGAGTCAGGGTCACCTGGATCCAGAAAAGACAAAATCATAAATACATAAACAGCACTTATCTTGCAGACGACTGACGACTGACGACTAAGGACTGGGAACTGGGAACTGGGAACAGCATGCACACACACTCCAGGAAGTTGTATCAGCCGCACACTACTGCATTATGGGGAGGAACTTAAAGGGTAGCAATCAGTCCAACTGCATGACAGCTGAGATAGACTAACGAGATGAGAAACTAAACCAAAACAAAGAAACTCAAGGAGGAGGATCTGAGAAGCTCCTGTGAGCGCTTCTCAGCTGTCTGGCTGTGACAGTACCCCTCCCTCTAGGAGTGGACTCCGGACACTCAGAGCCCACCTTCTCAGGATGGGACCTATGGAAAGCCCTGATGAGACGAGAGGCCTTAATGTCCGTCACTGGGACCCACATCCTCTCCTCAGGACCATAACCCTCCCAATGAACGAGGTACTGGAGGGAACCGCGGACAAGACGAGAATCCACAATCCTAGAGACCTGAAATTCAAGATTTCCATCAACCATAATCGGAGGAGGAGGCAAAGGCGAGGGTACAATAGGTTGAACATAAGGTTTCAATAAGGACTTATGAAAAACATTATGGATCTTCCAAATCTGAGGAAGATCAAGACGGTAGGCAACAGGATTGATGACAGACAGGATCTTGTAAGGCCCAATAAACCTAGGACCCAACTTCCAGGAGGGAACCTTCAATTTGATATTCTTGGTAGACAACCACACCAGATCACCAACATTCAGGTCCGGACCAGGCACACGTCTCTTATCCGCCACACGCTTATATCTCTCACTCATGCTCTTTAGATTATCCTGAATCTTTTGCCAAATAGATGACAAAGACGAGGAGAATCTGTCCTCATCAGGCAAACCAGAAGAGCCCTCTCCCGAGAAAGTCCCAAACTGCGGATGGAACCCATATGCACCAAAAAATGGTGACTTATCAGAGGACTCCTGACGACGGTTATTTAAAGCAAACTCAGCAAGGGACAAAAAAGAACACCAATCCTCCTGATTCTCCGCCACAAAACAGCGCAGATATGTCTCCAGATTCTGATTGACGCGCTCTGTCTGGCCATTCGACTGCGGATGGAAAGCAGAAGAGAATGACAACCGAACCCCCAAGCGAGAACAGAAAGCCTTCCAGAATCTGGAAACAAACTGCGTGCCCCTATCAGAGACTATGTCTGAAGGAATCCCATGCAATTTGACAATGTGGTCAATAAATGCCTGCGCCAGCGTCTTAGCATTGGGCAAACCAGGAAAAGGGATAAAATGCACCATTTTGCTAAAACGGTCCACCACCACCAGAATCACAGACTTCCCCGAGGAACGAGGCAAGTCCGTTATGAAGTCCATGGACAGATGTGTCCAAGGACGGGAAGGAATGGGCAAAGGAAGGAGAGGACCTGATGGCCGTGAATGAGGGACCTTGGCACGAGCGCAAGTCTCGCAAGCTGCCACAAAACCCTCAATCGACTTATGAAGCGCAGGCCACCAGAATCTCCGAGCGATGAGATCCAGTGTGGCTCTTGCCCCCGGGTGCCCAGCAAGGACCGTGTCGTGGTGTTCTTTAAAAATCTTGTGTCTCAAAGCGAGAGGCACAAACAACCTCCCAGGAGGACAAAGATCAGGAGCTTCTGACTGGGCTGCCTGCACCTCTGCCTCCAATTCAGGAAAAAGAGCAGAGACCACCACACCTTCAGCCAAAATGGGACGCGGGTCTTCAAAATTCCCACCTCCCGGAAAACAACGTGACAGGGCATCTGCCTTCACATTCTTAACCCTAGGGCGGAACGTAACAACAAAATTAAACCTTGAAAAGAACAAAGACCATCTGGCCTGTCTCGGGTTCAGACGCTTGGCTGACTCCAAGTAGGCCAGATTTTTATGGTCAGTAAACACGGTAATAGGGTGTCTGGCTCCCTCTAGCCAATGGCGCCATTCCTCAAAAGCCAACTTGATGGCCAACAATTCCCTATCTCCCACATCATAATTTCTCTCTGCGGAGGAGAGTTTCTTTGAGAAAAAGGCACACGGTTGCCATTTGGCAGGAGAGGAACCCTGAGACAAGACCGCACCCACCCCTACCTCAGAAGCATCAACCTCAACTATGAAGGGTAACGAAATATCAGGTTGTACTAGGATGGGAGCGGAAGCAAAACTCTCCTTGATATTAGAAAAGGCCTTACGCGCCTCTACCGACCAGGAAGAAAAATCTACCCCCTTTCTGGTCATATCAGTGAGTGGTTTAACAACAGAGGAATAATTCAAAATAAATTTCCTGTAATAATTGGCAAAGCCCAAAAAACGCATCAGCGCCTTCTGATTCTCAGGAAGCTCCCACTCAAGCACAGCGCGGACCTTCTCGGGGTCCATGCGAAAACCAGAAGCGGAGACAAGAAACCCCAGAAATTGGATTTCTGGAACCGCAAACACACATTTTTCCAGTTTCACGTATAATTTATTCTCCCACAGGATGAGCAAGACCTGACGTAAGTGTTCCTTATGAGTCTTGAAATCAGGAGAAAAAATCAAAATGTCATCCAAATACACTAATACAAATTTTCCCATTAAATGATAAAAAATGCTGTTGACGAAATGCTGAAAAACGGCTGGGGCATTCATCAAACCAAAAGGCATAACCAAATTCTCAAAATGGCCCTCAGGGGTATTGAAAGCCGTCTTCCATTCGTCTCCTTCTCTGACCCTAACCAGGTTGTATGCCCCTCTTAGGTCTAATTTGGAAAAGACTTTAGCCCCAACAACCTGGTTAAACAGGTCCGGGATCAGAGGAAGCGGATAAGGATCACGAATAGTGATACTGTTCAGCTCCCTGAAATCCAGACAAGGTCTTAAAGAACCATCTTTTTTCTTAACAAAGAAAAAACCAGCGGCAACAGGTGACTTCGAGGGTCGTATGTGTCCTTTTCTCAGACTCTCAGAGATATAAGCCCGCGTAGCGACCCTCTCAGGTTGGGAGAGATTGTATAAACGAGATTTAGGCAGCTTGGCGCCTGGGATGAGATTAATAGGGCAATCATACTCCCTGTGCGGAGGTAAACCCTGAACTCCACTCTCAGAGAAGACATCCAAAAATTCAGAGAGGAAAGGTGGTACAGTATTAGTAGAAACCTCAGAAACAGATGTTATGAGGCAATTCTCTCTGCAAAAGTTACTCCAACCATTTATTTGCCTCGCTTGCCAATCAATGGGGGGGTTATGTTTAGTGAGCCAGGGTAGCCCCAACACTAGAGGAGTAGGCAAACCGCTAAGGACGAAACATGACACATCCTCAACATGAGCATCACTCACAATTAAACGGATATTGTGAACTATGCCCTTTAATGATTTTTGAGAAAGTGGAGCTGAATTAATAGCAAAAACAGGAATATCCTTTCCCAAAGTGCATACCTGGAAACCATGAGTTATTGCAAATTGGTTATCAATGAGGTTGACAGCTGCTCCACTATCCACAAAAATCTCACAAAAAATGCTCTTGCTCTCTAGCGCCACCCTAGCAGGCAGGACAAAACGGGAACTACAAGCAAACGGAAAACCTTCAATTTCCGCCTCAACCCTGCCAATAGTAACAGACGGAACATTTTTAAAAGATTTTTTCCTTTTTGTCTCTTTATTACTCCCAGAAAACTGCCTGAATCTCCTAGAGGGACAAACATTTGCCAAATGATTTATACCTCCACAACAAAAACAAACCCTCCCATGCGGGCTGAATCTTCTATTGTCAGAGGCAATCAACCCCAGCTGCATGGGCTCCTGCTCAGAAGGGGCTGACAGCGACTGAGACTCCTGCGCACAGAATGAGACCGCTGCACTGTTCCGGGACTGAGTAGGACAGGAAGGAGAGATCTCTCCTCTCTCTCTAAGACGCCTGTCAATACGAACGGCCTGAGACATAGCAGAGTCCAAGGAGATAGGCCTCTCATGAAAGGAAAATGCATCTTTCAATCCCTCTGAAAGACCATGGCAAAATTGACTTCGGAGTGCAGCATCATTCCAACCAGTATCAGCTGCCCATCTCCGAAATTCTGAGCAGTATATCTCTGCGGATTGTTTACCCTGGCATAACAGACGTAGTCTAGACTCAGCCAGAGCCATACGATCCGGATCATCATATATCTGACCCAGGGCTAAAAAGAATTCATCCACTGAGCGGAGGGGCTGTGCCCCCTCCGGTAGCGAAAAGGCCCAAGACTGAGCGTTACCCCTGAGCAGCGATACAATGATCCCCACCCTCCGTTCTTCATCACCAGAAGAATGGGGAAGAAGGCGAAAATGGAGTTTGCAAGCCTCTTTAAAACGCAGAAAATTCTCACTACCCCCAGAGAACGTATCCGGGAGCGAGATCTTGGGCTCAGCACAAACTCCATGAACGCAAGCTGAACCGGTCACTTGAAACTGAGAAAAAATCCTACGGAGATCAGCTACCTCCAATGAAAGACCCTGGAGGCGTTCAGCCAAAAGTGAAACCGGATCCATGCTTGAGACGGTTTTGGCGGCTGATAATGTCACGGATGGTGTACAGGAAACAAGACAATACCATATAAACAATGTCTCTCTGGATCCACAACTAAGGAACAAAGGGAGACCCCTGCAATAGACCTGCCGCTCTCCCTCACTGCTCAGCCTATGAGAACACCCCAAAGGTGGATGGCCGCATATCCACGTTCCTCGGCTATCTATTACCTGAAGACCCTACAATAGTGAAGGGACACGACCACCGGCTCCCTACACTGACACGGAGGGAGTCAGGGTCACCTGGATCCAGAAAAGACAAAATCATAAATACATAAACAGCACTTATCTTGCAGACGACTGACGACTGACGACTAAGGACTGGGAACTGGGAACAGCATGCACACACACTCCAGGAAGTTGTATCAGCCGCACACTACTGCATTATGGGGAGGAACTTAAAGGGTTGCAATCAGTCCAACTGCATGACAGCTGAGATAGACTAACGAGATGAGAAACTATACCAAAACAAAGAAATTCAAGGAGGAGGATCTGAGAAGCTCCTGTGAGCGCTTCTCAGCTGTCTAGCTGTGACAAGGTAATAGCCTCTAAGCCCAGGTACGTACCCAGACCGACACAGGCCTTCTCGTAGGCACCGGTCGTACTACGTTCTGGTCACATATAGTTATTGCATATTTTTCCTGGAACAGTCTGGTTATGTATTCCCCTGAATTACTCAGGTTTAAGTATTGGCCTGAATCGCTCAGGCTTCTGTATTTTTCCCTGGTCTCTCAGTGGGTAGGTAGTGGCCAGGTCCACCCAGGTCCAAGGTAATGCCCGATGCACCCAGGGTCCGTCATCTTCACGAAAGGCGTATGTAATCGCCTGATTCGCTCAGGACTCCATGTTGCCCGAATCGCTCAGGATCCAATGTATTTGCCTAAATCGCTCAGGTTCCATGCATCTGCCTGGAACGCTCAGGGGTTTTCAGCAGGGTCCGGCTGGTTCCCGGTTACCCGGTTCGTGTCATGCATGTCTGGATTCCTGTTTCCCGCAGGTCTCGTTGCATGCAGCGCGACTTCGGGCCCTGATTCTGGCAGTTCAGGGTCACCCAGAAGTTGGCCATGGCGCCCAGGCTGCATCCTAGTTCTCCGTCGCTTCATTCCAGTACCACCAGATCGCACCTCTCTCCAGGTCTTGTACCAACGAAAGCTTATTGTCATGTAAGCAGGGCCTCAGGCCACCGGAATTTCGATCCACCCTCAATTGTGTCGCAGGGCTCCTCCGTGTCCGGTCACTCCACGGTTCAGGTAAGGTCCAACCGAGTGGCGGCTTTATGCTCCTCCGCAGCTCGGAGCCTTCCTTTATTCATCACGAGCCTCCATCCCTAGGTCTTCAGTATCGCCGGAGAGTTGGCAACGCTGTCCGTTGATTCGGGTAGGTTGCGATCCTTTCTATACCATGGTCATTCCTGTTTCCTTTCCACTCTCGCCCGGTCACTCGGCCACTGCTCAAAAAAAAAAAAAGAGAGAAGGAAATATATGTATATTATTTTTTTTTCGGGGGGAGTCTTTTCTGATGCACTCAGGTTGTGTTTTCTCCTAAATATCTCAGGGTGTATTTTCCTGAATCTCGGGTTTCATATATTTCCCTGATTAGCTAAAATTTTCACGTATTTCCACGATTCACCCAGGTCTCAGTTCCCTGAATCGCTCGGGTTATGTATTTCCCTGAGTCGCTCGGGTTTATGTATTTCCCTGAGTCGCTCGGGTTTATGTATTTCCCTGAATCGCTCAGGTCATGTATTTTCCTGAATCGCTCAGGGTTATGTATTTCCCTGAATCGCTCAGGTTTGTATTTTTCTGTCTCTTTCAGGTTGACTGTATTTCCAGGTTGTATGTATTTTCCTGATTCAGTCAGGTCACGTATTTTCCTGAATCGCTCAGGTCTTATTTCCCACAGGTTGTACGCATTTGCCTGAATCGCTCAGGTCTTATTTCCCAGAGGGTGTATGCAGTTGCCTGAATCGCTCAGGATCCAATATATTTGCCTGAAAACGCTCAGGGGTTTTCCCATACCATCAGGAAACTACCAAGCCGGTGTCAAGGTTTACAAAGTTTTTTCCAAGTCCCACTCGCAAGGTGGCTTGGACGATGTCTCCTACACCCTGGCATTCATAGCCCACTGTCACCGCAATCTCAGGCTGTCATTTAACACCATCGGGCTGTACCTAGCGGGGATACAGCACTGCGCCATGCTTCATAATCCAAATGGAGGTTCCTTTTCTTCAGTGCAGACAGTCAAGGCGGCCCTTAGGGGGATCCAGAAGTGCGGGGATGCCCCTACCGGCCGTAGACAGCCTGTCTCCGGCGAGATGTTTAGGAGACTGTCGTCCGCGCTGGATGGACATTCTTTTGGGTACTCCCCTAGTTTGGTTATTAACCACCTCAGTCCCCCTAGCTTAAACACCCTTAATTACCAGGCCACTTTTTACACTTCTGACCTACACTACTTTAACCGTTTATTGCTCGGTCATGCAACTTACCACCCAAATGAATTTTACCTCCTTTTCTTCTCACTAATAGAGCTTTCATTTGGTGGTATTTCATTGCTGCTGACATTTTTACTTTTTTTGTTATTAATCGAAATTTAACGATTTTTTTGCAAAAAAAATGTCATTTTTCACTTTCAGTTGTAAAATTTTGCAAAAAAAACGAGATATATATATAAATTTTTCTCAAAATTTATTGTTCTACATGTCTTCGATAAAAAAAAAAAATTTGGGTAAAAAAAAATGGTTTGGGTAAAAGTTATAGCGTTTCCAAAGTATGGTACAAAAATTTGAATTTCCGCTTTTTGAAGCAGCTCTGACTTTCTGAGCACCTGTCATGTTTCCTGAGGTTCTACAATGGCCAGACAGTACAAACACCCCACAAATGACCCCATTTCGGAAAGTAGACACCCTAAGGTATTCGCTGAGGGCATAGTGAGTTCATAGAACTTTTTATTTTTTGTCACAAGTTAGCGGAAAATAATGATATTTTTTTTTTTTTCTTACAAAGTCTCATATTCCACTAACTTGTGACAAAAAATAAAAACTTCCATGAACTCACTATGCCCATCACGAAAAACCTTGGGGTGTCTTCTTTCCAAAATGGGGTCACTTGTGGGGTAGTTATACTGCCCTGGCATTTTAGGGGCCCAAATGCGTGCGAAGTAGTTTGAAATCAAAATCTGTAAAAAATGGCCGGTGAAATCCGAAAGGTGCTCTTTGGAATGTGGGCCCCTTTTCCCACCTAGGCTGCAAAAAAGTGTCACACATGTGGTATTGCCGAACTCAGGAGAAGTTGGGCAATGTGTTTTGGGGTGTCATTTTACATATACCCATGCTGGGTGAGAGAAATATCTTGGCAAAAGACAACTTTTCCCATTTTTTTATACAAAGTTGGCATTTGACCAAGATATTTATCTCACCCAGCATGGGTATATGTAAAATGACACCCCAAAACACATTGCCCAACTTCTTCTGAGTACGGCGATACCAGATGTGTGACACTTTTTTGCAGCCTAGGTGGGCAAAGGGGCCCACATTCCAAAGAGCACCTTTAGGATTTCACCGGCCATTTTTTACAGATTCTGATTTCAAACTACTTACCACACATTAGGGCCCCTAGAATGCCAGGGCAGTATAACTACCCCACAAGTGACCACATTTTGGAAAGAAGACACCCCAAGATATTCCGTGAGGGGCATGGCGAGTTTCTAGAATTTTTTATTTTTTGTCACAAGTTAGCGGAAAATGATGATTTATTTTATTTTATTTTTTCTTACAAAGTCTCATATTCCACTAACTTGTGACAAAAAATAAAAACTTCCATGAACTCACTATGCCCATCACGAAATACTTGGGGGTGTCTTCTTTCCAAAATGGGGTCACTTGTGGGGTAATTATACTGCCCTGGCATTTTAGGGGCCCGTATGCGTGAGAAGTAGTTTGAAATCAAAATCTGTAAAAAATGGCCGGTGAAATCCAAAAGGTGCTCTTTGAAATGTGGGCCCCTTTGCCCACCTAGGCTGCAAAAAAGTGTCACACATCTGGTATTGCCGTACTCAGGAGAAGTTGGGCAATGTGTTTTGGGGTGTCATTTTACATATACCAATGCTGGGTGAGATAAATATCTCGGTCAAATGCCAACTTTGTATAAAAAATGGGAAAAGTTGTCTTTTGCCAAGATATTTCTCTCACCCAGCATGGGTATATGTAAAAAGACACCCCAAAACACATTGCCCAACTTCTCCTGAATACGGCGATACCACATGTGTAGCACCAAACACCACTACACTAAACCCCCCTGTCACTTATTAACCCCTTATTAACCCCCTGATCACCCCTGATCACCCCATATAGACTCCCTGATCATCCCCCTGTCATTGATCACCCCCCTGTCATTGATCACCCCCTTGTAAGGCTCCATTCAGACGTCTGTATGTGTTTTGCGGATCCGATCCATGTATCCGTGGATCCGTAAAAAACATACGGACATCTGAATGCAGCCTTACAGGGGGGTGATCAATGACAGGGGGGTGATCAGGGAGTCTATATGGGGTTATCACCCCCCTGTAAGGCTCCATTCAGACGTCTGTATGTGTTTTGCGGATTCGATCCATGTATCCGTGGATCCGTAAAAAACATACGGATGTCTGAATGGAGCCTTACAGGGGAGTGATCAATGACAGGGGGGTGATCAATGACAGGGGGGTGATCAGGGAGTCTATATGGGGTGATCACCCCCGTCATTGATCACTTCCCTGTAAGGCTCCATTCAGACGTCCGTATGTGTTTTGCGGATCCGATCCATGTATCAGTGGATCCGTAAAAATCATACGGACGTCTGAATGGAGCCTTACAAGGGGGTGATCAATGACAGGGGGGTGATCAATGACAGGGGGATGATCAGGGAGTCTATATGGGGTGATCAGGGGTGATCAGGGGGTTAATAAGGGGTTAATAAGTGACAGGGGGGTTTAGTGTAGTGGTGTTTGGTGCTACATATTGCTGAGCTGCCTGTGTCCTCTGGTGGTCGATCCAAACAAAAGGGACCACCAGAGGACAAGGTAGCAGGTATATTAGACGCTGTTATCAAAGCAGCGTCTAATATACCTGTTAGGGGTTAAAAAAATCGCATCTCCAGCCTGCCAGCGAACGATCGCCGCTGGCAGGCTGGAGATCCACTCGCTTACCTTCCGATCCTGTGATCCACACAGGTGCGCGCGTTCACAGGAAATCTCGCGTCACGCGAGATGACGCATACATGCGTGACTGTGCACAGGGCTGCCGCCTCCGAAACGCGATCCTGCATTAGGCGGTCCGGAGGCGGTTAAGGCAGCTTTGTACCTCGGGTTTATGGGTTCCTTAGGCCAGGTGAGTTCACCAGCACCTCCCCTAAACGTCAGGGATTGCAGGTGACCCCTTTTGTCCTCTGGCTCCCTTCCACGAAATCCAATCGGCTTGGGCCTCCCTCGGAGGTCAGGTTCTTCAAAACTTCGAACGATTGGTGCCCGGTCATGGTCCTCCGGCGATTGGAAGCCCTGTTGCCAGATGCCCCCCTAGATGGCCCGCTGCTTCCTTGGCGTGGGAGTTTCAGGACTTCGATCCAGTTCGTGTCCCACATCGAAATGCTGGCTTCAGGTCTCGGTTTCAACCCGCTGGCCATCACAGGACACTCGCACCGGGGCCGCGTCCTCAGCATGAAAAATGGGGTCCCGGCGCACGTGATCAAATGCATGGGTCGCTGGCGTTCTTCTTGCTTCACGAGGTACATCCCGAACCCAAACGTAGAGATTTCCCAGGCTTTCTGTAACCTTGCTCTCTGAGAGGAATTAAATGTTTTGGACACTACTCTGCTCTCCTCATCTATTTTTGCCCACTGCTAGGCTTACCCTCGCCCCTGGCTCCCGGCACAACACAGCCAGCTTAGGTCAGAGGAAGCGCTTCCCCCTCATCATAGCCCTAAGCCTCTCCCATAAGTGGAAGGCTGAAAAGTCAGCCTGAATTTGTGGGATGGGCGCCTTACCTTTTTAAGCTCCAGCCCCCAGCTCCTCAGGGCGCTTCTGTTCATACCCACCCACCCCGCCTGTTCTCAAACACTCCCTTTAGGGTACGCCCACTGCTAGGCGTACCCTCGCCCCTGGATCCCGGCACAACACAGCCAGCTTAGGTCAGGGGAAGCGCTTCCCTCTCATCATAGCCCTAAGCCTCTCCCATAAATCAGTTTATTAAAAATTTGCAGGTCAGTTTCTGCTGTACAATTGCAGCATATAATAAACATGCCCCAAATTGGTTATCTCATCAAGGCAGGCTGCAGAAAGAAGGTACATCTGGTTATGTATTTCTCCTGCAGAGGTGTCACGAGAAGGGGAATAGGGAAGGTGCAAACTGAATCCACGCACGCCCCTGTACCTGACTACTTGCACTTACCCGTCCTAGGCAACGGAACGCAACTGGACAGCGATGCCTAACCTGAGTAAGTGCGGAGGGACAAACACAGAGAGGTAGAACTAGCAAAGGTCAAAACCAGGAGGTCAAGGCAGTACCAAGGGACAGGCAGAGGCAGCGTCAATATACAATCGAGAGTCAATACCAGGAGAAGCAGTCGGACACAGGGAGCAGGCGAGGAGAAGTCTAAGTCAAGCAGAAGTCTAATACCAGGAGAAGAACCTGTACAAAAGGAGCGAGCAGGAGATGAAGTAAAAAAAACTGCTGAAATACTAATACCAAGTAAAATGTCAAACAAGAGTTACAGGAGGTATAGGACCTTAATCACAGGCAACCTGTGGCTAGCAGGCTGCTTGTTAAATAGGGGAGAGAGGGAGTCATGTGACGTGGCCTGCATCACATGACTCATCCCCCTGCATCCCACTGAGTGCCGAGTGCCCAAATCGGCGATAAGACTTTTTGCTGAAAGTACGGGAGTGGAGAACGCCGACCACGCTAAGGAGGCGTGCGCGGCCGGGTCCTCTCTGTCCCCCGTTGCCCTGGAGACGAGGACGCAGCGCACGTAAAGGTTTAGGGTAAGTTCACAAACACCCGTGCCCCCACACACTCTCACACCAAATAAAGTTTATCACGCACACACACACTCCCCTATGGCCTGCCGGATGTTCTCGGCTGAGGAGGCATACGCCCAGCTTGCCTCCGAGTCCGAGAGCCCTAGTGAGGACGAGGATGACCCCACTTTCCTTTTGTCATCCGCGTCCTTTTCATCATCTAGCGATGATTATGAGACCTCAAGGCGGCGGAGACGCCGCCAGGCGGAGCAAGGGGACCGCCATGCTAGGGACCCTGTGGCCCACACTAGTACGAGCAGCTCTGGGGCTCGTACTAGTTTACCGGCCCACCAGTTAAGTCCACCGGAGCCCCCTACCGGTGAACTTGTCTGGTATACCCCAGAGAGTTTTGAGCCCATGATTCCTGATTTTGTAGGCCAACCAGGAATCCAGATTTCCTCAGTGGGCTTCACTGAATACGACTACTTTAGTCTTTTTTTCAGTGACCACTTTGTGAATCTAATGGTGGAGCAGACGAACCTGTACGCCCAACAGTTCATTGCTCAACACCCGGGCTCCTTTTTGGCTAGGCCCAGTGGCTGGACTCCGGTCTGTGAAAAATGGGCGGGGTTTCAGCAAATCAAGCGCGCAATATCTCGGAAACCAAAGCGGCGCAAACGTTCATTTTTGCGGCACAAACCAGCACAAACGCAGCACAAACGAATGGTGTATTTCTTTTTTAAATTGAAAAACATGGGGTGGAATATGGGCGGGGTTTCAGCAAATCAAGCGCGCAATATCTCGGAAACCAAAGCGGCGCAAACGTTCATTTTTGCAGCACAAACCAGCACAAACGCAGCACAAACGAATTGTGTATTTCTTTTTGACATTTAAGAACATGGGGTGGAAAGTAGGCGGGGCTTCATAAAAATCTAACGCGCAATACCTCAGGAACAGAACCTGCACAAACGTTCATTTTTGCGGCACAAACTAGCACAAACACAGAACAAACGCATGGCGAATTTCTTTTTTAAATTTAAGAACATGGGGTGCCAACTTCACACAGGTCCGGAACTAGTTGTTGTGCCGCCTCAATGTCAGAAACAAGATCCGCGGATAAAGATGCCACAATGATGTTAGCCGGCACGATAGGTTCAGGAGGAGTGTCAGGATGTTGAAATGCACAAAAACTTCTCCTTGCCTAATAGAGAAGTTAAAACGCGTGAAGAACAATGCACATCTGGCCTAGTGAGGATTCAGGCGTTTAGCAGATTCTAGAAATAATACATTTTTGTGATCAGTAAGAACAGTGATGCAATGTTTGGCCCCCTCCAAAAAATGCCTCCACTCCTCAAATGTCCATTTAATGGCTAACAATTCACGATTACCAATATCATAATTCCTCTCAGTAGAAGAGAATTTTTGTGAAACAAAAGCACAAGGTCTTAGATTAGTGAGGTTAGAGGGTCCCTGAGAAAGAACCTCCACCACAAAAGGTTTCTCCTGATCTGGCTGAATCAAGACTGGGGCGTTCCCAAAAGATTTCTTAAGAGTTTCAAAGGCTTCTATGGGCACGGGCTCTCCAGGCCAATTAACAAGATCCGCCCCCTTCAGGGTTAAGTCGGTTAAGGGTCTAGCAATTACAGATTTTTTTCAAATAAATTTACGATAATAATTAGAGAACCCAAGGAAGCGGCGTAATGTTTTAAGGGAAGATGGCCTCCCCCAGTCTTGAATAGCATGTACCTTACCAGGGACCATCTTAAATGAGTGTGGAGTAAGGATGTAACCTAGATACAGAATCTCTTGTACCCCAAAAATACATTTTTCTAATTTGGCAGATAATAGATTTTTTCTTAGACTTTCAAGCACTTGTTTGACATGAATAACATAGGAATGTCAAGTCGGAGAAAAAATCTAAACCAAAATCATAAGTTTACAGATAAATTCTCTAAATATGTCATTCATAAAATTTTGAAAGACTGCAGGAGCATTACTGAGCCCAAAAGGCATGACAGTGTATTCAAAGTGTCCCTCAGGAGTATTAAACGCAGTCTTCCATTCGTCCCCTTCTTTGATACGGATCAAATTAAATGCCCCTCTCAAATCAAGTTTGGAAAACGATGATGCCCCTAGAACCTGATTGAACAGATTGGGGATCAATGGAAGAGAGTATTCATTTTTAATGGTGATTTTGTGATTCACAATAATCAATACATGGTCTGAGATCTCCATCCTTCTTTTTGACAAAAAAAGAACCCCGCCCCCATAGAAGACACAGAGGGTCTGATGTGTCCTTTATTAAGACTCTCCTTAATATACTCCCTCATAGAATTGCGCTCTGGACCAGATAAATTATATATCCGACACTTCATGAACCTGGAACCCATCACTAAATCAATACCACAGTCATAAGATCTATGGGGGGGTAGACTCCCCAGGTCAGATGAGGAGAACACATCAGCAAATTCCTTTATATATGAAGATAACACCTTAGATTCTGCAGAGATACCCCCCTGTATAATGCGTAGACAAGAGTTACAGTTAGGACCCCATTTTTCGACCTCACCTCTGGTCCAATTAATGACCGGGTTGTGTAATTAGAGCCAGGGCATACCTAAAACCATCTCAGCGGGAATATTTTCTAAGATCAACAAGGAGCAATTCTCAGTGTGGGTTTTCCCCTACAGTCTGGGTTATTTCGGGTGTACAAAACTTAACAGTGCCTCCCAGCAAAGGGGTAAAGTCAATGGCTACAATGTAAATAGGGCTGGGAAGGGTTAAAATAGGTATGACAAGCCAATTTAAAGAGGACCTTTCACCGATTCTTACCCTATGAACTAAGTATACAGACATGTGGAGCGGCGCCCGGGGATCTCACTGCACTTACTATTATCCCCGGGCGCCGCTCCGTTCTCCTGCTATGCCCTCCGGTATCTCCGTTCTCTAAGTTATGGTAGGCGGAGTCTGCCCTAGCGCTGGCCAATTGCATTGCAGAGCTCACAGCCTGGGAGAAAATAACCTCCCAGGCTGTGAGCTCTGCGCTGCGATTGGCCAGCGCTAGGGCAGACTTCGCCTACCATAACTTAGGGACTGGTATCTCCGCCTACTATAACTTAGTGAGCGGAGATACCGGAGGGCATAGCAGGAGAACGGAGCGGCGCCCGGGGATAATAGTAAGTGCAGTGAGATCCCCGGGCGCCGCTCTACATGTCTGTATAGTTAGTTCATAGGGTAAGAATCGGTGAAAGGTCCTCTTTAAGATCAATAAAGTTAGAGGCTGACCCAGAATCAATAAAGGCACTACCTGACCCCTTGTTTAATTCAAATTAAATAGTAATAGGTACCAAAAACTTCTGATTTACCACCTCAGGGAGTATCTTGTCTTTAGATCCCTCAGGTTTAGGTGATCTTCCGGAAGGAGGGACCTTGGGATATTGCCGGATCCAATGGTCGGATTCACCACATTAGAAACATGTATCATGGCGACGGCGTTGATCTCTTCTGGTCAAACCGAGCTGCATAGGTTCGTCAGTACAAGGCTCAGACTTGATTCCCACAGGATTGGTCTCAGATTTGGACATAACCTGTGGAAACCTGTCTCTCCCTAATGCGCCTGTCCAATCTCACAGCAAGAGTCATGGTTTGTTCCAAGGTCCCAGGAGAAGGATAACTTACTAGCATGTCCTTGAGAGTCTGAAGTTGAACTGACTTTTAAGAACAGGTTCATTCGAACCAAAAGGAACGCACCATTTACAAAATTAAGTTCAGTAATATTCTACCGGTCGGTCACCCTGTACAAGAGATTTTAACTGACTCTCCACTACAGACGCTCTGTCAGGTTCATCATACAAAACCCCAAGGGCTTGAAAAAATGCGTCTACAGATTTAAGACACTGAGAGTCGGGTGGTAACGAAAATACCCAGTCCTGGGGGTTACCTTGTAACAAGGACATAACAATTCCCACTATTTGTTGGGCAGAACCAGAAGAGTGAGAGTGCAAACGTAAATACAGTTTACAGCTTTCCTTAAAGGCTAAAAAACAATTACGGTCCCCCGAGAACCGATCTTGAAGCTTAGCATGTGGTTCCGCTTGTAGTGCGGATAAGAAAGAAACAGAGAGGTTACGGGCAGCTTTTTGTACTTGGAACTTCTCCCCTAACTCCTGGACAATCTGGGCCAGGTTTAGGACATGATCCGTGAGAGTTTGCATCAGATAGATTATATGGTATTGGCCTGTGATTCTGTCACAAGAAGGGGAATAGGGAAGGTGCAAACTGACTCCACCCACGCCCCTGTCCCTGCCTACTTGCACTTACCGACCTAGGCAATGGAGCGCAACTGGGAGATGATCCCTAACCCGAGTAAGTGCGGAGGGACAAACAACACAGACAAACTCAGAGAGGTAGAACTAGCAAAGGTCAAAACCAGGAGGGCAAGGCGGTACCAGGGGACAAGCAGAGGCAGCGTCAATATACAATCAAGAGTCAATACCAGGAGAAGCAGTCAGACACAGGGAGCAGGCTAGGAGAAGTGTAAATCAAGCAGAAGTCTAATACCAGGAGAAGCAACTGTACAAAAGGAGCGAGAAGGAGACAAAGAAAAAAAAAATGTCGAAATACTAATACCAAGTAAAATGTCAAATGAGAGATACATGAGGTATAGGAATTTAATCACAGGCAACCTGTGGCCAGCAGGCTGCCTGTTAAATAGGGGAGAGAGGGAGTCATGTGACGTGGCCAGCATCACATGACTCATCCCCCTGCATCCTACTGAGCGCCGAGTGCCCAGTTCGGTGTTCAGACTTTTTGCCGAAAGTACAGGAGCAGAGAACGCAGACCACGTCCCTGCTCCAAAGTTATCGCAGGGCGCCGGCGGCACCGAAGGGAAGGAGCGCGAAGCCGACGCACTGTGACAAGAGGCTTCTGTATCACACGAACCATAAAGAACAAGGATGGGATGGGTTTGCCGAAGAAAGATCTGGTGTTAGGTACAAGCTAGGTAATATCCCCTCTAATAAGGCATATAAAAAGGGGTTGTCATTAGTGTTGAGCGAGCATGCTCGGCCGAACTGCTGTTCGGCTCATGCATCGCTATGCTCGGCACATGGCGGTTCTCGTCCGAGTACCGCATGTGCTCGAGAGCCATGCTCGAGTCTCCTGCCCGCACGTTTTGTGGCTGCAATGTAGCCAATAAACGTGCAGTTAAGTACTGGCCTCACTCTAATGCCAGTAGCCATGTTGGCTACTGGCATTACAGTGATTGGCTGGCCGGAACACGTCATCTGGTGCTATGTAGCACCCGATGACGCATGTTCGGCTCATTTGTAGTCAGGGAGAGCTGCGTTTAGAAAGGGACAGAGAGTGTGATCGCAATCTATTTAGTAGAAAAACTTTTCAAAGAGCCAAAAGTCCTTTTAAGGACTATTGTGTGTGGTGGTAGGCTGGCAGCAATATAATATAGCTATATAATTTTTTTTCCGGGATTTTCAATACTTTTTCTATAGAGGGTGTCTGCAGTGACCTGTGACATCTGTCTAATACCTTCTGTGTGTCAGGGCCAGAGATAGGAAAAATATAAGTGAAATCTATTTTTCTTTTTCCATACTTATACATACTTTTTTCATATACCGTGCTTGCTGTGAACTGTGACATCCGTGCCAAATCTTGTGTGTCAAGCATGCATATAACATTCAATATAAAGAAGGTGAGCAGTAAGGGACGGGGAAGTGGCCGTGATGCTGATGATTCACGCAAAGGCCATGGCCCTGGACGCGTTAAAACTGTGCCTGCTGCCAGAGCACAAGAAAAACAATCATCCACGATACCTAGCTTCTTGTCCCAGTTTGCAGGGTGGCGCAGGACACCACTCTTGAAGTCAGATCAGTGCGACCAGGTGGTCGGTTGGATTGCAGCAGATAATGCTTCCAGTCGCTTAAGCACCACCCAGTCTTCCACCAGTCTCGGTAGCCAAGAGTCTGCTCAACACAATCCTCACCCTGATCCTCATTCCTCCCACCATGGAGAGTCTGGCCAAACAAGTGATCCCACACTCGGAAATTCCAAGGAGATCTTTTCATCACCGTTACATGATTTGGCCCTCTCACCAAGCACGCTTGAAGAGGGACATAAGATCTTGTGCCCTGATTCTCAATTTCTTAAGCATCCACAGTCACAAGAACATGATGGTGGACAATTAGTGTTTAATGAGGTGGATGATGATGAGACACAGTTGTTAATGAGTCAACCGCAAATACTGTCTCAAGAGGTTGATGAAGAGGATGAGACACAGTTGTCAATCACTGAGGTTCTGGTTAGGTCAACAAATCAAGAGGATGATCAGAGTGGCGAAATGGAAGATGAGGTGGTGAACAATGAGGTCACTGACCCAACCTGGGAAGGTGGCAAGCCAAGCGAGGACAGCAGTACAGAGGGGGAGGGATCCGCAGCACCGCAACAGGCTGGAAGAGGCAGAAGGGTGGCAAAAGGAAGAAAGCGGGCCACACCAAACAGGCACGCAACTGTTCCACGGAGCACCCCCTTGCGTAAATCTCCCTTGGGTGTTCCGCAGTATAGCACTTTTTTTGAGGAAAGTGCGGATGACAAAAGAATAGTAGTTTGCAACCTGTGCCACACCAAAATCAGCCGCGGCGTGAACACTAGCAACCTCACCACCAGCATGATTCGCCACATGGCATCCAAGCACCGTAATAAGTGGGACGAACGCCTAGGTCCACATTTTGGGTCTGCGGGTCACACCACTACCTCTTCTTCCCCTATGGTACGTGCTGGCCAATCGCCTATCGAAGGCGCAGACGAGGATGCCTCCTGCCTCCTGACTTTATCAGTCTGTCCTGTCGGTGGCTGCTAAGTTTAGCACCTTGCTTCTCTTCCTGGGAGTTTTCCATCTACCCTTCTGCCTGGTGTCACCTGGTTTTGCATCATATGTCAAGTATCTGTGCTCCAGTCCCATGTCCTGTATAGTGTTTATGTCATATTTTGATATATGCCTTGCCTTGTCCATGTCTTGTACTTTGCCATGCCTTGTTTCTGTCCTACCTTCGGAAGAGGGTTCCTGTGTTCCCCCAGAGGGGGAAGACCCTTTTTCTGTCTCTGTCTTGTCCATGTCTTGTTTCATGCCATACCTCATACTTGTCCTGTATTTCGCTATGCCTTCATGTTCTGTTCCATGCCATGCCTCATCCATGTCCTGTACCTTGCTATGCCTTGACCATACTTTTTACCTTGCCTTGTGTCATGTCTTGTATGTTATGCTTCCTGCCAGTACCTAATTCAGGTACCTCCTGGTCTGTCTGGACCAGCTGCCACTGACTCAGTTTATGCTCTGGAGTAGCCCCTGGAAACTACCTTCGACCCAAGCCTATCCGCACCATCTGAGGCTCTAGTGAATACCAGGTGTTGCTTAGTTACGCCCCTCCAAAGTATTGCCAGTCAGTGGCGCAGTGAGTCCACACCTGCTGTTCCATGTAGTGCACCTGTGTCTGTATCCTTGGTCTATTTTACCTGTAACAGGTTCCCTGATGTCCCGGAGGTCTGCCTTAGGACCCCCGGCATGTGACATTCATGTTGGGAACAGAAGAAAGAGTTCAGAGCTGATTCTTTTTTTTCCCACACTAATATAATAGCAATTGCCTGTGCAGTACCCCACAGCCAAGGGATATGTGCAAACTGTTCATTTCTTTATGAAATGTAATGTAATGTTGTGTCATGCTATGTATTGCACCAAGTATAACCATGTATGTATGGCACATTCAGGGTTAAAAATCCTGGATTTGCCCTTGTAAGAGGTTAGGTGTAGACTGGCTCCACTCCTAGCTTTAGTCAGTGATAGGGAAAGTTTGGAAGGGAGAGGAAGATGTTACTAGTCCTCCCTCTTCTTTGGCCCAAAAGGCTACAAAGACTCACTGATCTTTGCATGATCTATAGAAGGAGAGTACTAGAGAACTTAGAGTCTGCATGGCTGAGCATTGGAGTCAATAAGGTAACCTGCTACCAAAAGCTGTTAAGACACCCTTCATACCTGGACAAGACCTGGTTAATTGTATCTCTAAAACCTTGCATCCCTCAGGTGACATTACAGTCACCATTGCAAGAGTATGATTGCACGCTATTGATTCTGCAGGAAGAGACTTGAGACACATAGAGTGTCGCTCACTGCAGTAAAGTCTTAACAGTTTTTGGAGAGGGAAGAGGGCCATAACTCCTATGCTTGCCTAAATCCATACATCATTATCTGGGAAGAATTGCACTGTGTACAGTTGGAAATGTGTTTTGCTATCGTTGGATCTACTGCAAGTCCTATCTTGTACTTCAGTATAGAAAAACATTTATTCTGCTACATCTGGCCTGGTTGCTGACTTCTGCACCATAAACCGGCCATTGCACTCTACACAACCTGCCTTGCACCCATATAAACACAATATCAGTTGCTCTCTGACTACCATCAGACAGGAGACCAACATCAGGGTATGTCCCGGGGGTTGAAAGGGTGCACCATCTTTCACGGCACCACCCTAGGAGCAACAGTGGTCTGCTTCCTGGGAAGGTAAGTGGCTGATAATTGAACAATCAATGTCGGAATTGTCTGAAAGATATAAAGTCAGAAAAAATAACTTGTTGACATAGTTATGTGGCTGATGTCATGGATACGAGGGACATCAACAGAGATTGCCGGACCTTGCCTGTATTAAAATATATTAATACAAGGTAAAGACAACAGGAATCTGAAGTCTGATTCATTTAAATGCTGATAGTAAACAACGCGTACAACACTTTACAGCTGTCCTTGAGAGGTTGAGGTATTCATACTGGGATACAGAGAAAATGATCATAAAAGTAAGTCTAGCTCCAGGGCCAAATTCAAGGCCAAGTACTGAGATCTTGGCGAAGGTCATAGTTGTACCTGTCTTAATCAAGATGCACATAAAGAACCTTCATAACAATTTCTTATGATACAATACAGTGAACTATTTTCTTCTTTAAAATTAAAGTACAATATTGTTTTTCACTTGTTTAATGAGAGCCAACATAAATCTTTATATATGTATAAGTTTATTTCAGGCAATAGGGATATAATTATAATTTTATATTAATGGAGTCTGACTTTAAAGGGACACTGACAGGCCCTATAAACATATTTAGTTATTCCTATGCAGTCATAGATCTATTAAAGTGTATTCCAATGATATAAGAGTACCCCCTGTCCGCATTGTAAACCATGTAAAAACAACTTTATATTGATCTGTCAATCACATTTCTTTATGCCCAAGGAGCGTTTTTTCTCATACCTTTGTGCCCAGCCGCTCCTCAACTGTCGATTCCTAGCGCCGCCCAGCTCATTATTATTCACTGCGTTGGGCGGCTCTTACATTCCCCAATCCTGTCAGTTCCCGCGCATGCCCGATAGATTCTTATGGGCATCGGCCTCAATCGGACCATCTGCGCATGCGCCGGCACCCTCCAAAGCCTGTAATTGAATCCGATCTCTCCTCCAAGGCACTCGTATCCAGCGCTTCAGAGCGCTGATGTCATCAGAAATTAGGATGATTAATGCGCCAGCCAAGAAACTCTTCTCTCAGGTGACAGGTTCGGGTAATGTAAGATCCGCCCAACGCAGGTAATAATAATGAGCTGGGCGGCGCTAGGAATCGACAGTTGAGGCGCAGCTGGGCACAAAGGTATGAGAAAAAACGCCCCTTGGGCATAAAGAAATGTGAAAAAACGCCCCTTGGGCATAAAGAAATGTGATTGACAGATCAATATAAAGTTGTTTTTACATGGTTTACAATGCGGACAGGGGGTACTCTTATATCATTGAAATACACTTTAATAGATCTATGACTGCATAGGAATAACTAAATATGTTTATAGAGCCTGTCAGTGTCCCTTTAATGCCAAGATTATATGTAAATAGACACGTGCAAAAGAATGGTTGATCTGCAGCTTATGAATTGTACACTGCTGTATATCATTTATCGGTAGAGTTGAGCGAACACCTGGATGTTCGGGTTCGAGAAGTTTGGCCGAACTTCACGGAAATGTTCGGGTTCGGGATCCGAACCCGAACCGAACTTCGTCCCGAACCCGAACCCCATTGAAGTCAATGGGGACCCGAACTTTTGGGCACTAAAAAGGCTGTAAAACAGCCCAGGAAAGAGCTAGAGGGCTGCAAAAGGCAGCAACATGTAGGTAAATCCCCTGCAAACAAATGTGGATAGGGAAATGAATTAAAATAAAAATAAAAAAAATAAAAATGACCCAATATCAATTGGACAGAGGTCCCATAGCAGAGAATCTGGCTTCACGTCAGCAGAGAATCAGTCTCTTCATGCCATAGCAAAGAATCTGGCTTCATGTCAGCACAGAATCAGTCTCTTCATGCCATAGCAGAGAATCTGGCTTCATGTCAGCATAGAATCAGTCTTCATGTCATAGCAGAGAATCAGGCTTCACGTCACCCACCACTGGAACAGGCCACTGTCACACATTTAGGCCCCGGCACTCAGACAGAGGAGAGCGGTCCCGTAACAGAGAATCTGGCCTTATGTCAGCGCAGAATCTGTCTTCATGTCATAGCAGAGAATCAGGCTTCACATCACCCACCACTGGAACAGGCCACTCACACATTTAGGCCCCGGAACCCAGACAGAGGAGAGAGGTCCTGTAACAGAGAATCTGGCCTTATGTCAGTACAGAATCTGTCTTCATGTCATAGCAGAGAATCAGGCATCACGTCACCCACCACTGGAACAGGCCACTGTCACACATTTAGGCCCAGGCACCCAGGCAGAGGAGAGAGGTCCCGTAACAGAGAATCTGGCCTTATGTCAGCGCAGAATCAGTCTTCATGTCATAGCAGAGAATCAGGCTTCACGTCACCCACCACTGGAACAGGCCACTGTCACACATTTAGGCCCAGGCACCCAGGCAGAGGAGAGAGGTCCCGTAACAGAGAATCTGGCCTTATGTCAGCGCAGAATCAGTCTTCATGTCATAGCAGAGAATCAGGCTTCACGTCACCCACCACTGGAACAGGCCACTGTCACACATTTAGGCCTCGGCACCCAGACAGAGGAGAGAGGTCCTGTAACAGGGGATCTGGCCTTATGTCAGCGCAGAATCAGTCTTCATGTCATAGCAGAGAATCAGGCTTCACGTCACCCACCACTGGAACAGGCCACTGTCACACATTTAGGCCCCGGCACCCAGACAGAGGAGAGAGGTCCTGTAACAGAGAATCTGGCCTTATGTCAGCACAGAATCTGTCTTCATGTCATAGCAGAGAATCAGGCATCACGTCACCCACCACTGGAACAGGCCACTGTCACACATTTAGGCCCAGGCACCCAGGCAGAGGAGAGAGGTCCCGTAACAGAGAATCTGGCCTTATGTCAGCGCAGAATCAGTCTTCATGTCATAGCAGAGAATCAGGCTTCACGTCACCCACCACTGGAACAGGCCACTGTCACATATTTAGGCCCAGGCACCCAGGCAGAGGAGAGAGGTCGCGTAACAGAGAATCTGGCTTCATGTCAGCACAGAATAAGTCTTCATGTCATAGCAGAGAATCAGGCATCACGTCACCCACCACTGGAACAGGCCACTGTCACACATTTAGGCCCCGTCACCCAGACAGAGGAGAGGTTCATTCAACTTTGGGTTGCCCCGCAATATAATGGTAAAATGAAATTAAAAATAGTATTGAATGAGGAAGTGCCCTGGAGTAGAATAATATATTGTTATGGGGAGGTAGTTAATATCTAATCTGCACAAGGAATGGACAGGTCCTGTGGGATCCATGCCTGGTTCATTTTAATGAACGTCAGCTTGTCCACATTGGCTTTAGACAGGCGGCTGCGTTTGTCTGTAATGAGGCCCCCTGCCATGCTGAATACACGTTCAGACAAAACGCTGGCCGCCGGGCAGGCCAGCACCTCCAAGGCATAAAAGGCTAGCTCTGGCCACGTGGACAATTTGGAGACCCAGAATTTGAATGGGGCCGAACCATCAGTCAGTACGTGGAGGGGTGTGCACAGGTACTGTTCCACCATGTTAGTGAAATGTTGCCTCCTGCTAACACGTTCCGTGTCAGGTGGTGGTGCACTTAGCTGTGGCGTGTTGACAAAACTTTTTCACATCTCTGCCATGCTAACCCTGCCCCCAGAGGAGCTGGGCGTGACACAGCTGCGTTGGCGACCTCTTGCTCCTCCTCTGCCTTCGCCTTGGGCTTCCACTGGTTCCCCTGTGACATTTGGGAATGCTCTCAGTAGCGCGTCTACCAACGTGCGCTTGTACTCGCGCATCTTCCTATCACGCTCCAGTGTAGGAAGTAAGGTGGGCACATTGTCTTTGTACCGGGGATCCAGCAGGGTGGCAACCCAGTAGTCCGCACACGTTAAAATGTGGGCAACTCTGCTGTCGTTGCGCAGGCACTGCAGCATGTAGTCGCTCATGTGTGCCAGGCTGCCCAGAGGTAAGGACAAGCTGTCCTCTGTGGGAGGCGTATCGTCATCGTCCTGTGTTTCCCCCCAGCCACGCACCAGTGATGGGCCCGAGCTGCTTTGGGTGCCACCCCGCTGTGAACATGCTTCATCCTCATCCTCCTCCACCTCCTCCTCATCCTCGTCCCCCTCGTCCTCCAGTAGTGGGCCCTGTCTGGCCACATTTGCACCTGGCCTCTGGTGTTGCAAAAAACCTCCCTCTGAGTCACTTCGAAGAGACTGGCCTGAAAGTGCTAAAAATGACCCCTCTTCCTCCTCTTCCTCCTGGGCCACCTCCTCTTTCATCATCGACCTAAGTGTTTTCTCAAGGAGACATAAAAGTGGTATTGTAACGCTGATAACGGCGTCATCGCCACTGGCCATGTTGGTGGAGTACTCGAAACAGCGCAACAGGGCACACAGGTCTCGTCATTGGTGGTGAAGTGTGTCTGATCCACAGTGCGACTGACCCGTGCGTGCTGCAGCTGAAACTCCACTATGGCCTGCTGCTGTGCTCTGTCCAGCATGTGCAAGGTGGAGTTCCACCTGGTGGGTACGTCGCATATGAGGCGGTGAGCGGGAAGGCCGAAGTTATGCTGTAGCACAGACAGGCGAGCAGCGCACTTTATGCAGCAGCTCTGACATGTCGGGGTAGTTGCGAATGAACTTCTGCACCACCAAATTCAGCACATGCGCCAGGCAAGGGATGTGCGTCAAACCGGCTAGTCCCAGAGCCGCAACGAGATTTCGCCCATTATCGCACACCACCAGGCCGGGCTTGAGGCTCACCGGCAGCAACCACTCGTCGGTCTGTTGTTCTATACCCCGCCACAACTCCTGTGCGGTGTGGGGCCTGTCCCCCAAACATATGAGTTTCAGAATGGCCTGCTGACGTTTACCCCGTGCTGTGCTGAAGTTGGTGGTGAAGGTGTGTGGCTGACTGGATGAGCAGGTGGAAGAAGAGGAGGAGGAAGCTGAGTAGGAGGAGGAGGAGACAGGAGGCAAAGAATGTTGCCCTGCAATCCTTGGCGGCGGATGGACGTGCGCCAAACAGCTCTCCGCCTGGGGCCCAGCCGCCACTACATTTACCCAGTGTGCAGTTAAGGAGATATAGCGTCCCTGGCCGTGCTTACTGGTCCACGTATCTGTGGTTAGGTGGACCTTGCCACAGATGGCGTTGCGCAGTGCACACTTGATTTTATCGGACACTTGTTTGTGCAGGGAAGGCACGGCTCTCTTTGAGAAGTAGTGGTGGCTGGGAACAACATACTGTGGGACAGCAAGTGACATGAACTGTTTGAAGCTGTGTGTGTCCACCAGCCTAAATGACAGCATTTCATAGGCCAGTAGTTTAGAAATGCTGGCATTCAGGGCCAGGGATCGAGGGTGGCTAGGTGGGAATTTACGCTTTCTCTCAAATGTTTGTGAGATGGAGAGCTGAACGCTGCCTTGTGACATGGTTGAGATGCTTGGTGACGCAGGTGGTGGTGTTGGTGGTACATCCCATGTTTGCTGGGCGGCAGGTGCCAACGTTCCTCCAGAGGCAGAGGAAAAGGCCGAGGCGGCGGCAGCAGCAGCAGAAGAGGCCGAGGCGGCGGCAGCAGCAGAAGAGGCCGAGGAGGCAGCAGGTGGAGCCTGAGTGACTTCCTTGTTTTTAAGGTGTTTACTCCACTGCAGTTCATGCTTTGCATGCAGGTGCCTGGTCATGCAGGTTGTGCTAAGGTTCAGAACGTTAATGCCTCGCTTCAGGCTCTGATGGCACAGCGTGCAAACCACTCGGGTCTTGTCGTCAGCACATTGTTTGAAGAAGTGCCATGCCAGGAAACTCCTTGAAGCTGCCTTTGGGGTGCTCGGTCCCAGATGGCGGCGGTCAGTAGCAGGCGGAGTCTCTTGGCGGCGGGTGTTCTGATTTTGCCCACTGCTCCCTCTTTTGCTACGCTGTTGGCTCGGTCTCACCACTGCCTCTTCCTCCGAACTCTGAAAGTCAGTGGCACGACCTTCATTCCATGTGGGGTCTAGGACCTCATCGTCCCCTGCATCGTCTTCCACCCAGTCTTGACCCCTGACCTCCTGTTCAGTCTGCACACTGCAGAAAGACGCAGCAGTTGGCACCTGTGTTTCGTCATCATCAGAGACGTGCTGAGGTGGTATTCCCATGTCCTCATCATCAGGAAACATAAGTGGTTGTGCGTTAGTGCATTCTATCTCTTCCACCCCTGGGGAAGGGCTAGGTGGATGCCCTTGGGAAACCCTGGCAGCAGAGTCTTCAAACAGCATAAGAGACTGCTGCATAACTTGAGGCTCAGACAGTTTCCCTGATATGCATGGGGGTGATGTGACAGACTGATGGGCTTGGTTTTCATGCGCCATCTGTGCGCTTTCTGCAGAAGACTGGGTGGGAGATAATGTGAACGTGCTGGATGCACTGTCGGCCACCCAATTGACTAATGCCTGTACCTGCTCAGGCCTTACCATCCTTAGAACGGCATTGGGCCCCACCAAATATCCCTGTAAATTCTGGCGGCTACTGGGACCTGAGGTAGTTGGTACACTAGGACGTGTGGCTGTGGCAGAACGGCCACGTCCTCTCCCAGCACCAGAGGGTCCACTAACACCACCACGACCATGTCCACGTCCGCGTCCGAGTCCCTTATTAGCTGTTTTCCTCATTGTTCCCGTTCACCACAATTTTGAGAATGGCAAATTTGGGAATAGTTTTTTAACCCAGAAAAAAAAGTGTGCTTTTACGGTCACTACAAATAACTTGACCAGCTAAAACAGTACAGATTTGCTTGAATAGAAATGTGAGACCTGTTTTTTTTTGCACTGTGTGACAGGTTAAGGTTTAATCTCAGAATCAGACTTCTATCTGCACGGTAGCGTGTGTCTTAGGTTTTTCTGAATGACACTATCAGTACCTTCAATGTAAGATATCCTTTTTGGGATAGATTTCAAGTAGGCCTCAAATACCAGAAACTAGTTATTTTGAGAATGGCAAATTTGGGAATAGTTTTTCAACCCAGAAAAAAAAAAAAAGTGCTTTTACGGTCACTACAAATAACTTGACCAGCTAAAACAGTACAGATTTGCTTGAATAGAAATGTGAGACCTGTTTTTTTTTTGCACTGTGTGACAGGTTAAGGTTTAATCTCAGAATCAGACTTCTATCTGCACGGTAGCGTGTGTCTTAGATTTTTCTGAATGACACTATCAGTACCTTCAATGTAAGATATCCCTTTTGGGATAGATTTCAAGTAGGCCTCATATACCAGAAACTAGTTATTTTGAGAATGGCAAATTTGGTAATAGTTTTTTAACCCAGAACAAAAAGTGTGCTTTTACGGTCACTACAAATAACTTGACCAGCTAAAACAGTACAGATTTGGTTGAATAGAAATGTCAGGTCTATTTTTTAGGCGCTGGGTGACAGGCTCAACTTGCCCCTGATGTAGTATATGGCAAAAAAATAACCACACTGTTGATGGTTAAATGCACTTGGGTGACACAGGCTCAGCCTGCACCAGATGTAGTATATGGCCAAAAAATAATCAGACTGTTGATGGTTAAATGCACTTCGGTGACACAGGCTCAGCCTGCAGCTGATGTAGGATATAGCACAAAATAACCACACTATTGATGGTTAAATACACTTGGTGATAGCTTGTGCTGGCGCACCACAAGTCACAAAATGGCCGCCGATCACCCCAGAAAAAAAGTGATCTAAAAACGCTCTGGGCAGCCTCAAAAAAGTGAGCAAGTCAATATTAGCACTTCAATGATCCACAGCTGCAGATCGATCACAGAATGAAGTCTTTTGGAGGAGTTAATCACTGCCTAATCTCGCCCTAATTTCGCAGCTGCAACCTCTCCCTATGCTTCAATCAGCAGAGTGACGTGCAGCGCAACGTGACCCAAGCTTATATAGAGGCTGGGTCACATGCTGCACTGGCCAATCACAGCCATGCCAATAGTAGGCAAGGCTGTGATGGCCTCTTGGGGCAAGTAGTATGACGCTTGTTGATTGGCTGCTTTGCAGCCTTTCAAAAAGCGCCAAGAAAGCGCCGAACACCGAACCTGAACACAGACTTTTACGAAAATGTTCGGGTTCGGGTCCGTGTCACGGACACCCCAAAATTCGGTACGAACCCGAACTATACAGTTCGGGTTCGCTCATCCCTATTTATCGGCACTGCTTTTTGTCCTCATTGATGTTTATGTCTCTTTGTGGTTGCCTCTCCTTATTAAGTATGTCTATATTGCCCCTTGAATTGACAATGTCTATAGGGCTGCAGTGATGGTGACTGCAGCAATGAGGATGGTTGTAGTCCTCACGGTAGCTAATCCTACTCCACCACTCCCTGGGCTGTGTTGGCACACCCTGGACCTTTGGGGCCTCCTGCCTAGTGCTGACTGGGGTGCTCCTGATGTGGGATGTAGGCAGGAGAACAGGTGGAAGCAATGACCAGGTCTGCTTGGTTGTAATAATTAGTCTCTCTTTTACTGAATAAATCATATGAGTGCCAGTATATATACAGTCAGGTCCGTAAATATTGGGACATCAACACAATTCTAACATTTTTGGCTTTACACACCACCACAATGGATTTGAAATGAAACGAACAAGATGTGCTTTAACTGCAGACTGTCAGCTTTAATTTGAGGGTATTTACATCCAAATCAGGTGAATGGTGTAGGAATTACAACAGTTTGCATATGTGCCTCCCACTTGTTAAGGAACCAAAAGTAATGGGACAGAACAATAATCATAAATCAAACTTTCACTTTTTAATACTTGGTTGCAAATCCTTTGCAGTCACTTACAGCCTGAAGTCTGGAACGCATAGACATCACCAGACGCTGGGTTTCATCCCTGGTGTTGCTCTGCCAGGCCTCTACTGCAACTGTCTTCAGTTCCTGCTTGTTCTTGGGGCATTTTCCCTTCAGTTTTGTCTTCAGCAAGTAAAATGCATGCTCAATCGGATTCAGGTCAGGTGATTGACTTGGCCATTGTATAACATTCCACTTCTTTTCCTTAAAAAACTCTTTGGTTGTTTTTGCAGTATGCTTTGGGTCATTGTCCATCTGCACTGTGAGTTCTGAAGCATTTGGCTGAATATGACCAGATAATATTGCCCGAAACACTTCAGAATTCATCCTGCTGCTTTTGTCAGCAGTCACATCATCAATAAATACAAGAGAACCAGTTCCATTGGCAGCCATACATGCCCACGCCATGACACTACCACCACCATGCTTCACTGATGAGGTGGTATGCTTAGGATCATGAGCAGTTCCTTTCCTTCTCCATACTCTTCTCTTCCCATTACTCTTGTACAAGATGATCTTGGTCTCATCTGTCCATAGGATGTTGTTCCAGAACTGTGAAGGCTTTTTTAGATGTCGTTTGGCAAACTCTAATCTGGCCTTCCTGTTTTTGAGGCTCACCAATGGTTTACATCTTGTGGTGAACCCTCTGTATTCCCTCTGGTGAAGTCTTCTCTTGATTGTTGACTTTGACACACATACACCTATCTCCTGGAGAGTGTTCTTGATCTGGCCAACTGTTGTGAAGGGTGTTTTCTTCACCAGGGAAAGAATTCTTCGGTCATCCACCACAGTTGTTTTCCATGGTCTTCCGGGTCTTTTGGTGTTGCTGAGCTCACCGGTGCGTTCCTTCATTTAAGAATGTTCCAAACAGTTGTTTTAGCCAGACCTAATGTTTTTGCTATCTCTCTGATGGGTTTGTTTTGTTTTTTCAGCCTAATGATGGCTTGCTTCACTGATAGTGATAGCTCTTTGGATCTCATCTTGAGAGTTGACAGCAACAGATTCCAAATGCAAATAGCACACTTGAAATGAACTCTAGACCTTTTACCTGCTCATTGTAATTGGGATAATGAGGGAATAACACACACACCTGGCCATGAAACAGCTGAGAAGCCAATTGTCCCATTACTTTTGGTTCCTTAACAAGTGGGAGGCACATATTCAAACTGTTGTAATTCCTACACCGTTCACCTGATTTGGATGTAAATACCCTCAAATTAAAGCTGACGGTCTGCCATTAAAGCACATCTTGTTAGTTTCATTTCAAATCCATTGTGGTTGTGTATAGCTCCAAAAATGTTAGAATTGTGTTGATGTCCCAATATTTAGGGACCTGACTGTACATGCAGCAGGCACAGTCTTGAAATATTTCACAGAGTAGGCTTTCCCCAAAAGGCTGTATATAGAAGGTGACAATGATGGTAGTAGTATTCCGTGAGTCTACTGTATTTCTTGACACACTTTGTAATCTTCCTAAATTGACCACAGGCATGCAATTTCTCCCAATAAACGTTCTGTCAGGATAGGCAAAGGGGACAATTACAAGAGTATTACTTGTCTAAAAGGATCCAGAGTTTACATTGTATCCTACAAATATCAAGAATCCTGTTTTGAAAGTTCCTGTTGTATTGTTGCTGCAGTTAAGATATGGTGGTTCTTTAATGACGTTATTTTACTAAAAAGGACTTGGACTAGAATGTTTGAGGCCATTATTTTGTGTTGTGTAGAGTATTATGTGTTGTGAATGCTTGCACTAAGGGAGGTCAGAATCCGTAAAAGGTAGAGGTGTAGCAGCAATAAGGGCCTGTGGCGGTACAGGCCTGTGGCGGTAGAGCAGAGGCTGTACACATATTAACTGACTGGAGCAATCCCACAAGTATATAGATGGGGAAGGATGATGCACTCATGGCCCACAATTACAATTACTCCATTTTATAACCTACTCCTATCAAAATATTCAAAACTGATTTTACAAACTTTGTTAACCCTTTAGGTGTTCCATAAGAATTAACGGAAAATGGAGGCGAAATTTTAAAATTTCACTTTTTTTTGCAGGTTTTCCATTTTTATCATTTTTTTCCTGTAACACAGCAAGGGTTAACAGCCAAACAAAACTCAATGTTTATTATGATTCTGCAGTTTATATAAACACCCCATATGTGGTTGTAAACTGCTGTATGGGCACACCGCAGGGTGCAGAAGGAAAAGAACGACATATGGATTTTGTAGGGCAGATTTCACTAGGATTTTTAAGTTGCCATGTCGCCCCCCCCCCCCCCCCCCCCGATGCACCTCTACAGTAGAAACTCTCATAAAGTGACCCCATTTTGGGGTACATATGATTTTTCTTCGCTCGATATTACACTTTTTGTGAGGCAAAGTAACCACAGGATCCAGAGTTGTTCTGGCACCATTTTCATTTTTTTTTACGGCCTTTTCCTGACAGGATAGATCATGTATTGTTTGTATAGAGCAGGTTGATACAGACGCAACAATACCAAATATGCCTATTTGGTTTTTTTGTTTGAGTTTTACATAATAAAGCATTTTTGAAAGAAAAAATCCTTTTTTTTCTGTCTTTATTTTCTGAAAGTTTCACCTGCCTTCCGATTGGAGTCTTGGCAGTTAAATTGCGGGGCACCGATCGGCTACCATCACAGTGTGGAGCCTTTTGAGGCTTTCCAGGGTAATGATAAGTCGGCCTTAAGGGGCCCTAAGGGTATTCTGAAGTTTATTTTTCACTACAGAGATCCTCTAAACTAATGTTTAAAAGTCTTTTGAAGGTTGGGTAAGGTTAATGATCGAAATTAAATTTCCTTTTTTGTAAAAATGTAGGTATTATGATCATAATCATTATCAAATGCTGTGTAATATCTTATTGGCAATAGCACAGCACTGTAAAACTACAAAAATGAGCAGCATTGCCTATATAATATACAGACATTTCTACTGATAACAGAAACATGGTATGAAATTAAAAATGCATCTATTACAGCTGTAGGTATAAGGTACTATATTGCATAAAACCTCTGTAAGGAAGACCACTTTGTTTTAATATGACAGTAAAACATATGCTAATATCGTGCTGTATTCTATAATATGGAAGTATAATAATTTCTGATTCAGTATGATGATTTTTATCAGCCCATTAGATTGGAAGGGCTACTTTAAATCATTAATAAGACAATAAGTATTATGATATGGTTCTTATATTTTATTAACATTATTCTTTGTCCATCATTTTCCACTAAAAACCAATCTTTAACAAGCGAAAAAAAATAATCTCTTTAATGATACTCAGGAGGTTAAACACATATTGCTATTTCAATTAAAAAATCTTTAGGCTGTTTAAAATTAAAGGCAATTATTCTGCACAAGACTTTCCAGTGTCAGGGATATAGCAGGAGCCTGAAGGCACTATACCTGTGTCTATTAAGACCCTTACCTTTTTGCTTGCCAGGAAAGTGATTGAAAACTTATGCCAGCGTCTAAGAGAAGGAAGGATTGGATTTTGCAGAAGGTTTAAGGCCATTACAAAAGGTCAGTGCACAGACAAAATGTCAGTGAAAGGTAACACACAGATTGAGGCTGTGGACTTCACTGCATTTGATTGGGGAGAAGCCTCTAGCAGAGATACTGGCCATCTCCTGAAAGACTACATCCTGCAGTTAAAGGCTATGTACACATCTGAGGACACTTTCGATTTTGGGCTAAAAATAATATTTTCAATTGGACTTTATTTAAAAAAAATAATAATATTGAGCCATTCTGTCTCAAAGGGTTAACAGTTTTTCTAGCTGTGTGAATGGTACTTTCCCTTTCACTTTGCGCCCGGTCATCTAATAATCATTATCTCTAAATTTCTAAAAGGTCATAAACACTTATTTAAGCCACATTCTTAGCAGTAGGATAAGACTTGAGCTTTAATGAGTGTTTATAATGTCAGAGATCAGAGATAAGGAGCCCGTCAGCACCCTGCCTAACTGTGCAGAGAGAAAATACAGATCCTGCTAATGGATAAATGAGGGTGTCATCATTGCAACGTATTACACCAAAAGCTCCATTCCTTATCACTGCCTGCCCTACCCCCAAAGCTTTGGGTGACAGGGCCGGTCAGTGGTGATATAATCTAGCCTGGCCCTGTGTTCTCGTATATGCACAGTCGCTTAAAGAGTCAGTGCATGCATAGTACAGTCATAATGCTTCCCTGACGGTTAAACGAGGGTCAAAGGTGTTATGTGAACAACATGTTATTCATGTAAGCAAATTTCTATAGTTCAGAAGCTCTTTAATTTAGTTCAGAAGCTCTTTACTGTAAAGAAAGTCTTAAAAAGGTATACATTCTCTGGAATAATCTGATGTTATACAGCTAACCAAGAATGAATATGTTAAACTTTTTTTTACCATATTTAGTTCTTTATGTTTTATTTTTCCAAGTCACTATATTTAAAATTATATTTATATACTCTGCAATTTTTTCATGGGCCAGTAGGTCTAATAATAGTTCATGATTTCCTGTTTTTGGTAACTTTTTGGTAACCATCTTATTACAGGCAGAATTACAATGACAAGTAACACCTCTGTATAGCAACAGAATACACCATTCACTAAAGGTGTATTCACAGCTTATTTGCTACTTCCTGACCTTTGCATAGGTCACAGAGCATGCCTAGAAAACTATCCCATATGTCAAAAAGGTCAGCTCCTGTCCATTATGTCTATCGACCATGTAGTTGCTCTCAAAAGACAGCAAGTCTTAGCATATACGTATTAAGCCCAGTGGCCAATGTGACAATTACAGGATTATATACAATTTTTTAAATATAGTGACATGGAACAATTTAAAAAAAATGACCAAAAGTTCTACAAAAAAAAGTGTTTAAGATAAAAATTTGATATTAACAATAGGTCATTTTCTGGTGACACATTCCCTTTAAAGATGACTATGAGAGAGACCCTTGTGTTTTTTACTTTATCTGTGCACAAAACACACAGCTTCTTCCTCTTGCAAAGATGGCCCATCATTTGTGTCACAAACTAAACATTAGGACTAGAGATGAGAGAATCGAAGTTGACAAAGTTTGGTTGAGAGAAGAATTCAGACCATTTTCAAGTGGCGCTGATGCAGAAAAGGACTCTGTGCTAAAATGTTACCATAGAAGGTAATCTTTTATTCAAAGGCGACTTATAGGTGTTGTGACGAGTCACAACCCTACATGGTAAGCACAATCTGTGTATTTATATTATTATTGTCTGTAAGGTTCTACACACGAGGCGCTGCCTCCTTGTCGCTTTTTTTTTTTCTTCTATAGAAGTTGACAAAGTGGAATTTGATTAGAATTTCAGGATTTTTCCTAAAATGGCTGCTGCATGTGTTAGGAACTCTGGGAACGAGGAATCACCCACAATGCCATGCATGCAGCAAATCAACAGCCAGCCCTGTGATGTTACAGCCCTATAAATAGCCTCAGCCATCTTGGATTCAGCCATTTTACAGTGTACTTGTGCAGGGAAAGACGTCAGAAGGCGCTAGGGACAGTGGTAGAAAAGACTTTAAAACTTTTATTTTGCTGAATAGAAGTTCAGGGAAAGGATAGGGAGGAATCATTCCACAGTATTAAAGCAGAGCAGGGTTCAGTAAGGGAGTTTACAGCCTGGGTAATAGGAACAATCATATTGCACCTTGCTGCACTGACTGGGGATCCAAATTGGCATTATAAAGCTGTATAATTCTAGCAAACAATTCTTGCTATTGGGGTGCATGCGCTGTTTGATACAGCCATTAACCGGGTTTATTACAGGGAAATATTTATTTGTCCTATTTGCCCTTGTGCGGTGCATTTATATGTTCTAAAGCATTTTTTGGCTTGTATTAGCGGGAAAAAAGGGCTTATTAGCCGTTGTGTGGTGAAGTGAGAAAATTACAGCCCTTTTTGGCGTGTATTAGTGGCAAAAAAATATATTTGCAGTTCAACTGTGCAGTTATATGTTCTAAAGCCTTTTGTGGCGTGTATAAGTGGAAAAAAGTAAGGGCCTATTTGCCGTTCAGCGGTGCAGTTATATGTTCTAAAGCCCTTTTTGGTGTGTATTAGTGGCAAAAAATATATATTATTTGCCGTTCTGAGGTGCAGTTATATGTTCTAAAGCCTTTTGTGGCGTGTATAAGTGGAAAAAAGTTAGGGCCTATTTGCCGTTCAGCGGTGCAGTTATATGTTCTAAAGCCCTTTTTGGTGTGTATTAGTGGCAAAAAATATATATTATTTGCCGTTCTGAGGTGCAGTTATATGTTCTAAAGCCTTTTGTGGAGTGGATAAGTGGATAAAAGTAAGGGCCTATTTGCCGTTCAGCGGTCCAGTTATACGTTCTAAAGGCGTGTATAAGTGGAAAAAAGGGCTTATTAGCCTATGAGTGGTGAAGTGAGAAAATTACAGACTTTTTTGGGATGTTATAATTTCCTTTTTATTTATTTGATCTAACAGTATGTCAGACAGAGAAGTACCAGGCCCTGCACAGGGGAGTGGCAGAGGCCTAAATGTTTCTGGCACAGGCAGAGGTCGCAGGAGAGTAAGGGGGCGTGGCAGCAGTTCTTGAATGGTTGACTCAGTCATCCACTTCGTCCCAAGGGACATCAGAAACCCCCAGATCAAAGTCGGTGGGTTCGTCAGACACAACCCTTAGTTAGCATGGCCCGGGAGCAGGCCTTGTGCCCTCACCTGTCCTCAACCTGCCTCTGTCTTTTTCTGCTACCTCAGCCAGACAAGTATTATATGTTGTGGGCTCAGCTCCACTATACAGAGTACGAGCTACTAGAAGACAGACAGCAGCTACTGGCCAGCCAAGATGTGGAGGAGACATCCGCTGCTTCCTCCACTAGGCAGGAAAGTAGTGATGAGGAGAGTGGCATGGTAGCTGGTGTTGCCAGTGGTCAGGCTCCTGACACAGAGACCGTTGATGAGGACATCAGTGATATGCAGATAGTACTCGATGATGATGATGATGTAGCTGATCGCACTAGGGAACCGAGTGAGGTGGCAGCGGAGCCAGCAAGTCGCTAGCATTTTTGGGAGTCAGCAGGGTGGCAGCAGTGGGAGGTCAGTAGCCAAATGTTCCAAATGACTTCGGCAGTAGCCAAATGACTGCTACTGCCGCGGCTTCCGTGAACCCATGCACCTCAGAAAGTAGGGGTGCATGGGTTCACGGAAGCCGCGGCAGTAGCAGTCAGTCAGTGCAGAGTGTTGGGGGTAAAATCACCTACTCAGCGGTGTGGCAGTTTTTTGTTAAGCTCCCAAAGGAGGTGAACATGGCCATTTGTAGAATCTGTGGGCAGAAGGTGAAGCGTGGCCAGAGTGCCAATGTTGGCACCGCGGCCGTGTGTCAACATATGCAGCGTCACTATCAAGTGACCTGGGAGAACCGTGGCTCCGATGTGGTGGTCCAGCCTGCCACAGCAACCACTGCATTACCCAGTGGCACGCACCCGGTTTCAGGCTGTCAAGGCTCCACCACTTCAGCCGAAGGTAGCTGTATCTCCTTCCCTTCATCTGCTGGCCCTGATGCTTCTGCTCCTCTTCCTACTCCTCGTCAGCCATTCCGTCAGCAATCGATCACCGAAGCGATTGCCAAGAGAAAACAGTATGCATGCACTCATCCAACGGTGCAGAATCTGGCTCCTGGCCAAGTTGCTGGTGCTTCAGTCCTTCCCTTTCCAAGTGGTGGTGCACCTTTCAGAGAACTGATCGCTTGTGTAGAGCCGAGGTGGAGCCATCATTTCTTTGCCAAAAAGGCAGTACCAGCCTGCACACGTATGTAGAATAGAATTTGGGCCAGTCCTTGAGCCTGTTGGTATTTTCCAAAGTGCATGGCAGCGCCGATGTGTATAACTATATCTACGGTCAGGCACAATACATGTACTTTATGGCTCACTGGGTGGATGTGGTTGCTGCATAGCCACACCAGCAACTTGGCCAGGTGACGCCGCTACTGCCTCCACGTTGTCACGCTGTTGGTCCTGCGACAATGTCCGCCTCTGCCTCCTTATCCTCCACCGTGTCCTCAGCCTCCACTGCAGGGACAACTCACAGTGCCCCTCCAGCATACCACATGTGCAGGGCACGGTGGTGTCACACTGTTCTGCACCTCGTTTGCCTGGGTGAACTGAGTCACACAGGGGAGGAACTGCTCTGTGTGCTTCATCAAGAAATCGAATCCATGCTTTCTCTGTGACAAATCAAAATCGGAACCATTGTGACCGACAACGTGAAGAACATGGTGTCGGCGCTGCATCATGGATGGCTAAGCCATGTGCCCTGCATAGTGCACGTGTTCAATCTGCTTGTCAAGCGGTTCCTGAAGTCTTCCACCCATCTGCAAGACATCCTAAAAATGGCCAGGAAACTTTGCATTTACTTCAGACACTTGTACACTGCAAATCACACCCTCCTTGAGCTGCAGCGGCAGAACTGCATCCCCCAACATAGGCTGATATGCAACGTTTCCACCCATTGGAATTCCACCCTCCATATGTTGGACCGACTATACGAACAGAGAAAGGCCATAAATGATTTCTTGATGATCCAAGCGGACAGAAGCACTCCCCTGTGTAACTTTGATGGCAGCTCATGTGTAACACCTGCCGTTTGCTCAGGCCCTTTGAGGAGGCCACGTTATTTGTCAGTCACCAGGACTATGGGATGAACAACATCATTCCACTGCTTCATGTCCTGGAACAGATGCTGGTAAATCTGGCTGGTCAGGGGACTGGAGATGTGGCACCTAGATCTCATGGCCACATGAGACTTGTGGGGGCTGAACTGAAGGAGGACATTGGAACACAAGCAATGTGTAGCGAAATGGGTGGTTTTTCTACACAGTTGACAGGAGAGGAGGAGCAAAAGCAGCCAGAGGAACTACAGGGCGATGAAGGAGACAAGGCAGAGGACCCAGACACATCGTGGCAGTAGCAGGCCAGACAGGTGCTTGTAGTGGGAGACTCCATTATTAGCGGAACAGATAGGGAAATCTGTCACAAAGACCGTGATCGCTGAACAGTGTGCTGTCTTCCTGGTGCTAGAGTTCGACACATCGCGGATCGGGTTGACAGATTACTGGGAGGGGCTGGAAAAGATCCAGCGGTCATGGTCCATATCGGAACCAATGACAAAGTTAGAGGTAGGTGGAGAGTCCTTAAAAATTATTTCAGGGATTTAGGTCAAAAGCTTAGGGCAAGGACCTCAAAGGTAGTATTTTCCAAAATACTACCTGTACCACGGGCCACACAAGAAATGCAGCGGGAGATTAGGGAGATTAACAAGTGGCTCAATAACTGGTGTAGGAAGGAGGGGTTTGGGTTCCTGAAGAACTGGGCCGACTTCTCTATCGGCTACAGGCTCTATCGTAGGGACGGGCTGCACCTCAATGGGAAAGGGGCAGCTGTGCTGGGGAGAAAGATGGCTAGAAGGTTGGAGGAGTGTTTAAACTAGGGACTGTTTACATTATAGGAGGGCAAGATAGTGCAGATAGAGACCGGGGGCAAGGTAGTGGGACTGGGGAATGGAAGGAGGGACTAGAACAGTTCAGAAGGAAAGGTGTAGGGTAGAAAATATACATAAACCTCTTAAATGTATATTTACTGATGCCAGAAGCCTGACTAATAAAACTGGTGAGCTGGAATTAGTGATGTGTGAGGAGAACTATGACATAGTAGGAATAACTGAGACATGGCTGGATGATAGATATGACTGGGCAGTTAATGTACAAGGTTACAGTCTGTTTAGAAAGGATCGTCAAAACCGGAGATGGGGAGGGGTTTGCCTTTATGTAAAGTCTTGTCTAAAGCCCACACTCATTGAAGATATAAGTGAGGGACATGAACATGTGGAATCACTGTGGGTAGAAATACATGGAGCTAAAAACAATAATAAATTACTAATAGGAGTTTACTATAAACCACCTAATATACCAGAGTCCACAGAAAATCTACTACTAAACAAGATAGAAGAGGCGGCAAATCATAATGAGGTGGTTTTTATGGGGGACTTCCCAGATATAGACTGGGAAACTAAAACTTGTATATCTCATAAAGGAAACAGGTTCTTGGCAATAACCAAAGACAATTACCTCTCCCAACTGGTTCAGGACCCGACTAGAGGGACGGCCATACTGGACTTAGTATTAACCAATAGGCCTGACAGAACAACAGACGTGCAGGTTGGGGGACACCTGGAAAATAGTGACCATAAAGTAATAACCTTCCAATTATCATTCAAAAAAGCGTTTCTACAGGGAGGAACAAAAATACCAAACTTCAAAAAAGCTACATTTAGCCGACTAATAGGGGCCATAGGCCAAACTAACTGGGACAAAGTCCTTAAAAATAAAAATACAGCCACAAAATGGGATATCTTTAAAAGCATCCTAAAATCTCATTGTAAGAGGTACATACCATATGGGAATAAAAGGTTAAGGAACAAAAAGAAACCAATGTGGAAAAATAGAACTGTAAAGAAAGCAATAAATGACAAAAAGAAAGCATATAAATCACTAAACAGGAGGGTAGCACGGAAGCACTGAAAAACTATAAAGAAAAAAATAGAACATGTAAAAAACAAATAAAAGCGGCCAAACTAGAGACCGAGAGATTAATTGCCAAAGAGAGTAATACTAACCCTAAAATGTTCTTCAATTATATAAATGTTAAAAAGTATAAATCTGAAGGTGTCGGCCCTTTAAAGAGTAATGAGGGGGGAGTCGCAGAGAGCGACGAGGAGAAAGCAAAGCTGTTAAATATTTTTTTCTCCAATGTATTCACTGAGGAAAATAAACAGTCAGATGACATGCAGAATCTAAAAATAAATTCCCCATTAAAAGTGTCCTGTCTGACCCAGGAAGAAGTACATCAGCGACTTAAAAAGATTAAAATAGACAAATCGCCAGGACCGGATGGCATACACCCCCGTATCCTAAGGGAATTAAGTAATGTCATAGCCAGACCCTTATTTCTGATATTTGCGGACGCTATACTGACAGGGAATGTCCCACAGGATTGGCGCATGGCAAATGTGGTGCCAATATTCAAAAAGGGTCCAAAAACAGAGCCTGGAAACTATAGGCCGGTAAGTTTAACATCTGTTGTGGGTAAACTGTTTGAAGGTTTTCTGAGAGATGCTATCTTAGAGCATCTCAACGGAAATAAGCAAATAACGCCATATCAGCATGGCTTCGTGAGGGATCGGTGATGCCAAACTAATTTAATCAGTTTCTATGAGGAGGTAAGTTCTAGACTTGACAGCGGCGAATCAATGGATGTCGTATATCTAGACTTCTCCAAAGTATTTGACACTGTACCACATAAAAGGTTAGTATATAAAATGAGAATGCTCGGACTGGGAGAAAGCATCTGTATGTGGGTAAGTAACTGGCTCAATGATAGAAAACAGAGGGTGGTTATTAACGGTACACACTCAGATTGGGTCACTGTCACTAGTGGGGTACCTCAGGGGTCAGTATTGGGCCCTATTCTCTTCAATATATTTATTAATGATCTCGTAGAAGGCTTGCATAGTAAAGTATCAATTTTCGCAGATGACACTAAACTCTGTAAAGTAATTACACTGAAGAGGACAGTATACTACTACAGAGGGATCTGGATAGATTGCAGGCTTGGGCAGATAAGTGGCAGATGAGGTTTAACACTGACAAATGTAAAGTTATGCACATCGGAAGGAATAATGCAAGTCACCCGTACATACTAAATGGTAAAACACTCGGTAACACTGACATTGAAAAGGATCTAGGAATTTTAATAAACAGCAAACTAAGCTGCAAAAAACAGTTTCAGGCAGCTGCTGCCAAGGCCAATAAGATAATGGATTGCATCAGAAGGGGCATAGATGCCCATGATAAGAACATAGTCCTACCACTTTACAAATCGCTAGTCAGACCACACATGGACTACTGTGTACAGTTCTGGGCTCCTGTAAACAAGGCAGACATAGCAGAGCTGGAGAGGGTCCAGAGGAGGGCAACTAAAGTAATAACTGGAATGGGGCAACTACAGTACCCTGAAAGATTATCAAAGTTAGGGTAATTCACTTTAGAAAAAAGCCGACTGAGGGGAGATCTAATTAATATGTATAAATATATCAGGGGTCAGTACAGAGATCTATCCCATCATCTATTTATCCCCAGGACTGTGACTGTGACGAGGGGACATCCTCTGCGTCTGGAGGAAAAAAGGTTTGTACAGAAACATAGAAAAGGATTCTTTACGGTAAGAGCAGTGAGACTATGGAACTCTGCCTGAGGAGGTGGTGATGGTGAGTACAATAAAGGAATTCAAGAGGGGCCTGGATGTATTTCTGAAGTGTAATAATATTACAGGCTATAGCTACTAGAGAGGGGTCGTTGATCCAGGGAGTTAGTCTGATTGCCTGATTGGAGTCGGGAAGGAATTTTTTTATTCCCCTAAAGTGGGGAAAATTGGCTTCTACCTCACAGTTTTTTTTTTTGCCTTCCTCTAGATCAACTTGTAGGTCAACTTGTAGGATAACAGGCCGAACTCGATGGACAAATGTCTTTTATTCGGCCTTATGTACTATGTTACTATATTAGTATGCAGTGGAGATAGAGGCAGGTAGTCCCTCCGAGTCACTTGCACAAATTTCCCAATGCATGTTCACTTGCTTGCATAGTGACAGCCGAATTGTCACCATTAGTGACAATTGTCAGTTACAGCTCCATCAGAAGCAAATTGAGTCTAGAGTCGCTGATGAGCATATTTTTTCACCCGCCTAGTGAAGAAAAGACTCACCAGCAGCAACTAGACTTGGAGCAGGACCTGAACCAGCAGGTGGCAGACTTGGACAGCACCCTGTCACCCCGCTGTACTAACTGGATGACACCTGGATGACACCTTCGCCACTCTGTTGGGGGGGCTGTACTTGTATAACCGTTTAATAGCACAGGTTCTGTAGAAATCTATGTGGAATCAGTAAATTGGTGTAAAAGGAGTGCGCTCTTTCACGCTATAGTAGGATCTTGGGCTTCTGCACGGTTCCTTATACCTGGCACTAACATTGATCTGTAAGGCTGAGTTCACAATTGAGTTATTTGTTCAGTTTCGGCCCCCGTAACTGCCCAAATAAGTAAAGTGTGCAGTGATTCTAAGAGTGACGCCTGTCATGTATATGTCATACTGACTCTCAGTATTGCTTCACTACCACAGCAGACTCCCTATGCGTGTTACTGCAAGGCACAGTGTTATACACCACTATATAGGCTCTCTGCAGCCAGGAAATAGCAGTTTTTCAACGTGATTCGCCACAAAAAAATTCAAATCGGCCAAATAGAATTTTTGTGAAATTCGCTCATGTCTAATTAGAACCCTATTGAAAGAATAACTCTGTAGCAATGGCTCCTTTGAATGAGCCTAAATATATCTTCTAATATATTCTCAACTGTTATACTTGTACTCCCAGATAATTTGCTCCTGTCAATTTCCCAAGGTGTCAGCACTTTTTAGCTTCTTAATACGATATTTTCGATCTGTAAACTAAATGCATTGCTCAAGATTAAAGATAAGTTAAATCATCTTTATCAACAATTTTCTGAATCCATTCATTCATTAAAATCCTTCTAATCAGAAAATTGCTTACTACAAGGGATTACAAAGATAATGAAGTTAATGGGTGAGAAAAATGATCAATAAAAATGTTTAGTCCAAAAATATTAAATTAATAAGTAAGAAAAATGACTGGGTACCCCCACCTTTATTAAATGGGGTATTGATGAGTAGAGGTACCGGCTGTATATAAACTCTATTCTCTCTTAGTTGTAGGGTTAGTGGCCCCTTTAATTTTCCACATCTATGTCTAAGGTAGCCATACATCTGCTGCCACTGTTGCCATGTTTAACAGTATGCATCAGGTAGTCTGAGAAGTGGTGTTGCCATTTTGGATAACAGAAAAGGAACTGGGGAATTGGTGCATCTGCAGCTGAAAAGATTAAAAAGAGGGCACCATGAAAGTGTTTTGCTCGTTTCACAATTAATATGATTTTAAGTCCTGGAGGAAGGTTATCAGTATGAGGCTTGCTCAGACAACCCAGGACTATGCATTCATGTTTATTATTTTTTTTATTTTTTATTTTGTACCCCTGTCTTGTACCTTTATAAATTACCATTAGTTTATATTCTGATTTTCTTATTGAGATTACCACCTTTGTTCTTGGGATGTCACTATGGTGCCCAGTGTCACAGGTCAACATCACATCCTGTGAGACCATCCCCTAGAAATGGTGACTGGGACCGGAGAATCCTACAAAAATAAACAGAATAGATTTACAGGTTCCAATCCCAGTCACCTAGGGGACTCAATGAGAGACTCAACACAAGAAGTGTCATGTGATTATTGAATAAACGATTTTACATCTGTACGTTTTCTGATAATATCATAGGTATCCTGTATAGTAGTAACGGTTTTTCGTGCGTGGAGCACTTACGAATGACTATATAATATTGGAACTATATGGGCCAAGTGAGTTAACAAAATATCAAAATATAAGGTTGACTTTAAAAGTGGAGTTGGGTGTGGATTTGTGGGGTATTTGGTCCCCGTTGCCTCCTATTAAGACCTCCCCTATTATCGCTGGGTGGATCTGATACTGATGAAATCTGAATACTGTATAGGTTTCCTAGCTCTGGGATTTTCCTATATTTGTTGAAGAGTGGTGACCTAACTATAAGGGTTTCCGGTCCTTCCCACCCTTAAGGCTATCTAATCCCCCGCTGCCCTCTATCTCCCATACGATCAGGTACCCATGCGTTCCACGCCAGACAAGGGTGGAACGAACGGCCATCTTTGATGAGGCCGTGTGACTGCACCTCGTTCTCTATCCCTCATGTGATCGGGGCCCATGCGTTCCACGTCGGATTAGGGTGGAACGCTTGGCCATCTTCGATGTGGCCATGTGACTGCATCCTGTGAACAGTAATGTACTTCCAGATACCGCAGGATTTGCCACTGTCTGATCGGGGGTTGTAACATCGCGGGATCATAAAGGCAAGCTTGAGATCCCGCTCACCAGCCGTTACCTTCCGGGTCTGATGCGTTCCACATGCGAATGGCGTGGAACGCATCTCTATGGTAACTAGGAGGCCAATATTCAGGAACCTATAGGAACGCATACCAGCCTCATGTGACCAGAAGAGGTATTCTGGTGTATTGTTATCCACCTATGGCGATTGAACCCGCCTTTTGACTTCACATTTAAAAGTGAGTTAGCTCCACTGTGGAATTGAGCTGCATCTCTGGCCCCCTGGAGCCCACAGTTCTATACGTTGGTCTGTGAGAGGAAGATGTCTACAATGGCGGCTATCAGATAAGTCCTTGGCATTTGTATCTCTTATCAAGACAAATCTTTGTCTGTATTCCATAACAGACCTTTGTGGTATTGGGGCGCTCCAGTACCTTTCATCTATTATATCTGCTATTGTACCATATTTTTTACAAGGTTGATACCATTTGTCCCCTGACGAACCCTATTTATCATTGGGGAAACACGTTGGGACTGTTATAGTGTATTAGATGAGGAGTGTGTTTACCTTGTCTTTACTTAGATATTGACCCTTGATTTAGGGACTCTTTTCAATGTATCAGATATCTGCACAGGGAAAGGTGAGCTAAGGCACGTGGACAGAGTGCTCCTACCATTAAGGGGTATCTCTGGGCTGAGCAGTTAATTGAGGGGCAATTGTAGGGGCAGGCATAGGTATTGTTGACGTGCTGTCCCGTTTTTACCCCCTATCTATTTCAATTACTGCCCTCGAATAGCTCTCGAATTGCCGTACTACAGTTATTTAGGTCCATTGAGGACTGTTTTTATATGATCGTTATTAAAAATTAAGTTTTATGGTTGCCCTCAGTGATATATACAACATCACATACTGTCATGCAAAAGAACAGAAGTAGAGCACACAAATTACCTAGTCCCTGCTGCTGGATTCCGGCTGCATCGCTCCTTGGCTGTCCCAGGTCTCTGGGAATCAACATCCTGTGACCAGTGCGGCATGGATCCCAGCGATGTACCGTATGGGTGACGGATCATCCCTGTGGCCAGTGATTTGCAGCAGCGATCACGTGACACCCTTCAACAGGATGTCAATTCTCAGAGACCCATGACCTGAGGGGCGGCCATTGAGCAATAAAGCCGGAATCCAGCGGCAGGGACCAGGTAAGTATGAACCCCACCATGGGTCCAGCCACTCTGAAGAGGTTTGTTAAAAAACTTTAGTCTTGAATAACCCCTTTGATTGTCGTAAATTAATTCAGAATCCACTATGTAGTTGCAGGCTTGCAGCGACAATTGAAGTCATAGAAGTCTGTTTTTTAAAGTTGATATGTAAAGAGGAATCACGACAAAGAGTTTGACTAGTACACCTAGAGTGAGCAAACAATCAAGTTGTAGTTCAGTAAAGTAGACAATTATTATGCGATTCTGTTTCATACAATAAACCATTTCCTATTTGAAGCTCCTAGTCAAAATCTGTAAAGGTGCCCCCATCTACCATTTATAACAGTGTTTTCTTATTATTATTTGTGATTGCTAACTTTTCACCTTCTATAACTACAGCCTGGGGAAGTCCTTCAGCATAATGCCACTCTGTGCTGCTGATCCAAGCTTTTCCTAATTATTCGATCCCTACAATCATGCTTCCAGAAGACTGAGATAGACAAACAATTTCACAATGGTTACACACACGCATACATACAACACACGCACACTAACAAATCCTATTATTGTAGCCTCACCCTTAGGGCTCGTTCACACGAACGTGTGAAGCCCTTGCCCTTGCTGTGGACCGCAAATTGCGGTCCGCAATGCACAGGCACCGTCCGTGGGGCAGACACATGGGGATCGCAGACCCATTCGCTTGATTGGGTCTGCGATCCTTGCGTTCCGCAAAAATATAGAGCAAGTTCTATCTTTTTGTGGTGCGGAAGCACGGATCGGAACCCCAGAAAGCACTCCGTAGTGCTTCCGTAGTGTTCCGTTCCGTTCTTCCGTTCCGCATATCCGGATTTGTGGACCCATTTAAATGAATGGGTCCTTATTCGTGATGCAGAATGGCCACGGAACGGTGCCCGTGTATTGCGGATCTGCAAATGCCGAAACGGGCATCACACGCTCCTGTGAACAAGCCCTTACTCGGATTGACTAGAGATTTATTTTAATAACTAGCTGAAGGACCCAGCTTCGCATGCTAATCTTTACTCTATTTAATTTAATGTTTGTGTGTGTCGTTAAAAGATATCAACAGTATCCACTATAACAGTGACATCCACTGCCCCCACCTCTTAACACTGCCCCCCCCCACAGTGCCCCGTCTCCTTAAAATGGGACCTCCACAGCAGCCCACCCCCTTAACTTTGACCTTCACAGCAGCCTGCCCCTTTAACAGTGAGTTCCACAGCACCCCACCCCCTTGACAGTGACCTCCACCGGGGCTCGCCCCCTTAACTGCTACCTCTACAGCACCCTCCCCTTAACACTGACCATAGGTTACAGTCCCCTTAACTGACCGCCACCATTCCCGGTCCTGGGTTGTTATGGAAACCTGTTGTAAAGCTGTGTGTATATGGAGACTAAGGACCTGCTAGCTTCTATTGGCTGATAAGGGACATGTGACCGTGTGTATGGCAGTAGGGATATGAAAAGAATGACCAGGAGGCTTCTATTGGTTAAAGTAGGTCATGTGATGTGCCATATTTGTATTTTTTGGGAATATCTCAGTACATCCTAGAGAGCTGAGACTCGGTTTAAAACCTTCCCGGACACCCGACGTACCTGTGTGCCAAATTTCGTGATCGTAAATGCGATGGTGCGGATTCCTTTAGCGGACATACACTCAGCTTTATATATTAGATGTTAAAATCAACAGTAAAATAAATATAGGCTAATCCACACTTACACGGATGGTTTAAGTAAATTATATTAAATGAAGAAAAAATTCTGGATGCTATGCAGATTACACAAATGCAGAATAGCATCTGTATAATCATGAACTGTGCTTCTTTATAAAATTGACATATTAAATGGCTCCATCCTCTAGGGTCTGCTAATAAAATTTGCCAAGCAGAACCCTCACTTTAATGAAGTCCATATTCAAAGCTGTGAGGCTAATTAAATGAAGACTAGGGCAACAATATGGATAGAGCAATCTAATAAGTACCATGAGACAGCCAAGCACTATTGGCAAAAATCGATAGAAATCTAGTATACTTACACCAGTCGCATGATGTACACCAGGCTATGAGCGCAGCCCGAAGCATGTTATCAGTGTACTACCTAAATTTTTTTCTACTGTACCTAGATTCTAACTATATATGCTTTACATTTGCATATGCTTTTGATTTTGGGCGCTGCATATACTTATACCACTACGGGTTTGTGTAATGTGCCATGCCTCCCAGAGGAAAGAACATGGTATAGTATACCTAAATAACCCTATGTCTTACTGTTAGATAGTAAAAGAAAAAAAAAAAACAATCAAAAAGCTGTGCACAAATTCCATTGCTTAACTTGACACCTACCTGGAGCTGCAATTAAATTGTAATGAATCTTGGTCATGCTGTTCTGCTGCAGGTATAAATGACACCACATACTGTATAAGCAAGCAATAATGGAGGTGGTGGGTTTTATGAGCGCACTCTAAAGTACTCCTAGTGGAATCAACAAATGTTTTCAAGGCAGGATTCTCCAATCCGGACATCCTGGGCACTATTGAGTGGATTGGGTTTTTATCTATCAGTCACTTACAATGCCAGAACACTTTAATAGCAGAAAAAGGACAAGCGGAGATTAGGTTTCTGGCACTGATTTAGTCACCATGACAGCCAGGTCTCCGAATTGCTTACCTAAGCCCTGTATTCGGTAACCTGGACTTAGATGATACAATAATGATACATTACTTTCTTTGGTTGAGATTTGGCCTTTGATTAACATCTGTACTGTAGAGAGAGAGATGGAAAATACCTGTCGCTCACCCTTCTCTACAAGCCTATCATGCTCAATGATCAATCTTCAGCCTCAATAAATTCTAAGCTGAGGCACAACAGTAGAAGGGAGTGATTTGTGGCTATCTCCGTCTGCCTGAGATGGTCCTGACATTAAGTGACTGAAAGACAAAACTCTGAATTAACCTTTCCATCACAGATATGGCTGGCTTGATGTCCCACTGGAGTTCTGCTTCTCCAGACTAATTACCGCTATCCACACTGCGCACTTTAGTTCTGCCAAGGAAAGAACAGGGAGTCAGTACCCACACACTGCAGGAGGGAATGTATGCATCTCACAGCCGCTCCTGGCTGATAACAGATTAGGTCATGGCCTCAGAACTGATTTAACACAGTCTTCCTTTTACAATTGTCTATGTATCTCACTGGGAGATAAAGGACAATTTTCATTAGAATATAGACTACAGAGACAAAAAACAACTATATACATATAGGATTTTAGCAAGCAACCCAGCTCCCTATCAATTCTCATATAAAATGTATACAATTCAAAGAGAATCTAACTCTAGGACAAAAGGACCATAAGTGTACCCTTGTTTGTGCTATATATTCAGCATACAGATGAAACCAAGCTAAAAATGTCTATGATAACTCTGATAACACATGTCACCGTGTTATCTCATGCCATTTTGCGACAAAAGTCATTGAAATGCATTGAAACAGCTAATTAACCTTTTTGTGCCATTTTTGACTTAAAGCGTTAACCATCAAGTTTAGCTTGGCTGAATCTGTATGCACCTAGACAATCTAGTGTACATAAATGTCAGACATAATTACCAGCAGTCACAAATTTGCCAGGATTGCCCCACATTTTCACAGCCAAGCCAGGCTATTTTGGCTTGTCCTGATCTGAAAATGGCAGAGCTTGTGTTAGCCCTGGAGAGAACTGGGTCATTCTGGGTGGGTTTGGTGCATGTCTGATGGTTGGACTTAAATGACCCAAATTTACCAGTATTAATGTACCGTATACAGTATTTATGTTTAAAAGTTTGCATATAGCCAACAAGATAAGGAAATGTTTCCATAAATTCTTAAAGGGCTTGTCCACTTTTTATTAAGCGATGGCCTACCATCAGGAAAGACCATCAGTAGCTCACTGGCTTCTCTGTAATAGCTCTGGCACTCAAAGCAGACAGCTCTTTCTACTTTATAGTGGACAGAGCTTGTCACTGCAGCACTGCTTGAGGATAGTTGGACAACTCCTTTAATTGATCACCATTATGAAAAAAAGTATACTGAGAGGTAATTTTTTTGCAGTATGTCACGGACCCCAGAGATACATTCAGTCCATCATAGTGTTAGCCCAGTGCTCCGTGTCTACGCTGCTGGCCCTATATGCGGGCACGGGCTCTGGGCTTTCCCATTCCCTGCTGCTGTGCGTCGTGCTGACAAGAGCGGACAGTAGGCAGCTTAACTGTTGTATCTGTGCTCCATGCCAGAGCTTACTGTGCCGCCGATTATTATATGATCGTTGTGCTATCTAAATAGCACTCTGCTGTCGGGAAACAATAATTCCGTATGGGGATGAGAGATGGCATTAGCGATCACTCCTCCCCATACTGTGGAGGAGATTGTTGCATGTAAAAAGAATGCTTCCTTCTCGACAATCTTCAGCCTCATCTCAATGTAAAGGCCCCTAAAACAATGATAGCAGTCCATCATGGATTGATGGTTAAGAATTCTGTTTAGCAACCCCTGTAAAACTTCAAGAACAAGATAAGCAAGATATGTAAATGTTGCTAATGTTTTGTGCATGGCAGCATTCGGACTATCCCATGTTGGATTTTAACTGTCAAAAGTACATGTCACCCCAATCGAGATTTCAAGCGGTACCTTCAAACAAGATGGCCATGATGGCCTCTTCAAGCGCAAATGAATGAAGTATGTATTTTTTTGTTTTTACCAACATTTCAGTTAAAATTGATTTTATATCAAGACACGGAGGCTCATATTTGCTTAACTCTTTCTTTACTGAGAATATAGCAGCAAAGACAATTGAAGAAAAAATCATCAGTGTAACCATGGTAAGAGCTCCACCCCCATAGCCCCTATATAAGGCGCATCACTGGACGGACACCTCCTCTTTCTTTGCTGCTCAACTGAGATAAGTACCTTGATTATTTTATCTATAGGTTTATAGCGATATTATCATTATTATTCTTATTTCTCTTATTACTTGGTGAATTTTTACACCCTTTTATGTTTTAGGGCTCTTGTGTCTGCCCTAATTGTCCCCACAGCTTCCGACTGTGTTTTGCCCCCGTCCCGTTTCGGTTCTATTTGGTCCGTTTATTTACACTTCTTTAGTCCCTTTGCCCTCTTATCGGCTTGCCGACTATTGTGTTTTCTTTATCCGGCTCTCCGCACATTCCCTCCATAGTCTGGGCGGTCTTACCGCCATTTTTCCTCCCCCCCTCTTCTCCTTACCTTCTTCTTCCTTATCCCGGCCTTCGCGCGCTTTGTGGTTTCCCGAGGGGCAGGATTTTCGGCCGCAGCCTTACTCACTGTCTCCAGCGCCGAGATCTCGCGATTCTGGGCGAGATTTGCGGACGTCATCTTCCTGACGCTCCGCTCATTGGCCCTTAGACTAGGGAGGTGTAGGCTTGCTTTAGCCACTCCCCCTCTAGTGGCCGTTTTCCCTCAGTGCCTCTGGCGTTCTTCTGAGTCGCATTACTGTCTGCTTGCTCCATCTTTTACTTCGGTGTTTGCTGTTGGGGTGACTAACTCCTTCAGTTAAGAATTCACTATGTCTACTGTTCCTGCCTCCCCGACCGTTTCTAGTCAGGATAGACACTCAGGTCAGGTACCTCCCCCCACTCCTCACAGGGTTAATGAGTCCTCTGCCCCTGTGGTTCAGGCTTCAGGCTTGCAGCAATCTATTTCTGACGCTATAGTTGCTGCAATGGGAACCATGTCATCTTCCCTGACTCAATCGATTTCTCAGGCCCTCATGTCTCACCCTGTTTCTGATATGCCCCCTCCTGCCTCCAGAACACTCATGAATGATGGCTCTGTCCCATCAATTGACTGCGCGAATAAGTCGCGTAAAAGAGCTAACCCGCGCCCGGCAGAAAGGGCACGATTATGGAAAACCGCCCGGGCTATTCCGGAGCCGGTTTCTGATTCAGACGCAGAGTCTGTTGAGGAGGCTTATGATGATTACTCCCATCAGTCTGGGGAGGATGATTTAAATGATATTGCGGTGGACCCTGCATTTGAAGGCCCGTCTCAGACAACGGGTGTCTTAGCTGAACTGACGTTAGACGTCAAAGATGCAATTATTGACCCTTTGGGGGACCCCCTTTTTAACCCTGACCAGTTGCATCACCCACGGTCCTCCGAGTGGCTTCCCGCCACCCACGTGACCCAATATCTAGAAGCTAGAATCCGCACGCCTCTATCCAAAGAGGCCCGCAGTAAGCTTTGGGCGGAATGCCCTCGTCCCCTTATCCCTAACAGGATATGTGAAACCCCTAGTGTAGACCCTAAGGTGGTCCAATTCCTAGCTAAGTCTGGGTTTAACCCACGTAAGGGGCTTGACTCTGCTTTAAAAGCATGTCAGGATAAACTCCTGGATGTCACAGGCCCTCTCGCCAAAATTTTTGATTTAGCCGAGGCTGCTAGAATGGCCGGCACACAGGTAGATCCTGATGACCTTAGTGGCTGGGCCCAAAGGGCCATATGTTTGATAGGCAACGTGAATACTTCCATTGCCATTGAGAGAAGGAAAGCTATTTTAATGAAAATTGAACCCAAACTGGCCAATTTGTCCCTATCTGAATCTGGTAAATAAGCTCAGGGCCTTCTTTTTGGGGATCCCTTCATTAAGGAGCTAGGCAAATATGTAGGGGCCTTTACGGCTCTTGATAAGGCGCAAAGCTCAATGCGCAGTGTTTTCCAGCCTCGTTTTTCCTCCAGGGCCGGCAGTCTCAGAGGCCGACTGCTCCAATTTCCAGCCAAGAGGCACAGGCAGAGGCTCCTTTAATTATCGTCAGTCCCTTCAGGACCCCAAATACCAGCATACCTTCTTTCCTTCACGAGGAGGTTTTTCATGCTCCAGAGGTTTCCGAGGCGCTCCAGGATCCAGAAGCCCGTATGGTAAGTCATCTCTGTGTGTCATATCCCATTTCACATCAGGTTGGGGGAAGACTCCGTCTCTTTTCCCATGCGTGGTCAAGGATAACCTCAGATCAGTGGGTCCTCTCCACGGTTCAGGGGTTCATCATCGAGTTGGTGTCCACCCCAAGGAACCTCCCTCACATTCAGAGTTTTCCTTGCTCAAACCTAACCCAGGCCCTCTTGGATGCGGAGCTGGCATCGCTTTTCCAGAAACAGGCGATAGAGTTATCTCCCGATCCTCATTCAGGAATACTAAGCAGTATCTTCCTGGTCCAGAAAAAGGGTGGCCAATTTCGTCCAGTCATAAACCTCAAACAGTTGAATGTCTTCGTTCGTTACAGACATTTTAAGATGGAGGGCATCCATCTGTTAAGGGATATGCTTCAACCAGGAGACTGGTTCGTAAAATTAGACCTGAAGGACGCATATCTCACAGTCCCGGTGGCTCCAGCTTCCCGCAGCCTCCTTCAATTTCTTTGGAAAGACCAAGTCTGGCGTTTTACGTGCCTCCCATTTGGTCTGTCCTCCGCACCATGGTGCTTTACAAAACTCATGAAACCAGTGGTGGCCTGGCTCAGAGGGAGGGGGATTCGTCTGATCATCTATTTGGACGACATCCTGATTATGGCCCAGGGTCCACTCCTTCTGCTTGGTCACCTGAAGTTGACCAAGGACCTTCTTCAAGATTTAGGTTTTATTCTCAATCTGGAGAAATCTTGCCTCATTCCGGCCACGTCCATAGAATTCCTAGGGTTTACCATAGATTCCGGGAGTCAAACGCTCAGCTTTCCTGCAGTCAAGGTCAAGGCGATCCGCAAAGAGATTCGTCATTCTCTCGCCCTCCCACAGGTTTCCCTTCGTCAGCTGGCTCGTCTGATAGGTCTTCTTTCTTCGTCCATCCAGGCGATCTTCCCAGCGCCTCTCCACTATCGAGCTCTTCAGAGGCTCAAGATCGCTCACCTCAGAGCGGGGGCCTCATACTCAGACACTCTGGTTTTGGATACGGAAACCAGACACGAATTAATGTGGTGGATCCACAACTTGGCAGTGTGGAACGGCCGTGCTATTTTTGGCCCACGTCCAGACCTGGTCATCAAGTCAGATGCCAGTCTCATGGGCTGGGGAGCCCATTGTCAGGGGATATCCACGGGAGGAGCATGGTCCCCGGACGAACTGCATTTGCATATCAATGCTCTCGAGCTCTTAGCGGGGTCCTTTGCGATCCGCAGCTTTGCACAGGGCTCGGTTCGAGCGTGTATTCGTTTACAAATGGACAATATCTCGGCTGTCCGTTATGTGAACTGCCTGGGTGGGACACGTTCCAAGGTTCTGTGTTCTCTAGCCAAAGACTTTTGGGAATTTTGCCTTTCCAGGGGAATATCGGTTGTGGCCGAATACCTTCCAGGACTCCACAACACTTTAGCCGACTGGAGTTCTCGCTGTCTTTCAGATTCCAGCGACTGGAAGTTGGATTCGACGGTTTTCCAAGATATTCTATATCTTTGGGGCCCGTTATCCATCGATTTATTCGCGTCCCGTTTGAACGCTCAACTCCCCAGATTCTTCAGTTGGCGTCCAGACCCGGAGGCGGAAGCGGTGGATGCCTTCCTCCAGCCCTGGGGGAACTCTTCCCTACACTTTTCCTCCGTTCGCACTCATCCCACGGGTGCTTGCTCACGTTTGTCACCAACAGGCTCAGTTGATCTTGATAGTGCCTTACTGGAGGACACAGTCTTGGTTCCCCCAGTTACTGAACCTATTGTCAGAGGAGCCTCGGCTCTTACCGTCTTTTCCTCGGCTGCTACTCGACCCTTATGGTCGTCCTCACCCTCTACTTCTAGACGGGTCACTTTTTCTTCTCGCATGTCGAATTTCAGGGGTTCCTGGGATTCCTCAAGCTTTTCGGCAACGACTAGGCAGCTATTGGAATCTGCATGGGCTCCGGGCACTAGACGAGCCTATCATGCCTCATGGGACGTCTGGTGTCGTTGGTGCGGTCCACGGGACTTGGATCCCGTACAGGCTCCTGTAACGGAGATTCTTCAATTTCTCACTTCACTATTTGAGGCGGGGAAGGCTTTCCGTACTCTCAACGTGTACCGTTCTGCCATTTCTTCCAGGCATGCCGGTTTTGACGGGTTCCCCGCCGGCCAGCATCCCTTAGTGTGCAGATTGTTACGTGGTTGCCGGTTAGCTCGGCCTCCAAGACCTCGTTTTACTTCCACTTGGGACGTTGCTACAGTTCTCAGATTTCTGGAGGCTTGGCCTTCCAACTCTATGTTGTCTCTTCGTCAACTTTCGGCCAAGTTAGTAACCCTTTTTTGCTTGATTTCGTGCAAACGGGTCTCGGACGTCCGCGCTCTAGATTTTGACGCACGCTATTTTACTCCGGATGGGGTTCTGTTCAATATATCTAGACGTACTAAGACGGGTATTAAGTCTGTTTCTTATCCGTCTTTTCCTTCGTCTCTGCAGTTATGTCCGGTAGCTTGCTTGCGGGAGTATGAAGCTCGCACGCTGCCTTTCCGCAATGGGAATGCTCCTCAGCTGTTTGTTTCCTTCCGTCGCCCTTTTTCTCCGGTTACCAGTGTCACCCTGTCCCGTTGGGTTAAATGGATCTTGTCCCTTTCGGGTATTGACACATCCATATTTACCGCGCATTCGGTGCGCGGGGCAGCGGTTACCTCAATGTCCATAGCTGGTGCTCGTTTGGAGGATGTTTTAAGACTGGCGGATTGGTCCCGAGTCGCTACCTTTCGGGAGTTCTATTTTAGACCTGTTCCTCATGCTTTTTCCTCTGTGATTGCTCAGCTTTAAACTAGCAAATATGAGCCTCCGTGTCTTGATATAAAATTCAGGATTTTCCTAAGTTATGACGTAAAGTCATGATTTTATGAAAGACACGGAGGCGAGTATTTCCCACCCGTTAATTCTTTACCCATCCCACTGATTTAGGGTATTTCTTAACTATCGTTTTAACTTTGATGTTATTATTTGTGTATTTTTCATTTATTTATTGATCCGGGTTTAAATTCTCGGATCCGGATATTTATTTCTATATTACCATGATTTCTCATTTTTTTCTCCAGGTTGATTGCCTTCTGTCAGATTTCTCCAGGTTGATCGCCTTTTACCAACGGTTTCCAGGTGCTCTCCTTCCTGCAGTTCGGTTGGGTTTTTTCTTCAGTCGATGTTCCGGCTGTTGTTGATGGTTCCAGGTTCCAGGTTCTCGACAGTTGGAGTCCACAAAGAAAGAGGAGGTGTCCGTCCAGTGATGCGCCTTATATAGGGGCTATGGGGGTGGAGCTGTTACCATGGTTACTCTGATGATTTTTTCTTCAATTGTCTTTGCTGCTATATTCTCAGTAAAGAAAGAGTTAAGCAAATATGAGCCTCCGTGTCTTTCATAAAATCATGACTTTACGTCATAACGTAGGAAAATCCTGAATTCGTTAACAGGAAGCTTGAGGAAATTCGGCTTCTCAGCTTATCGAATTTTTCCTGAAATTTGGATCAAAGTCAATTAATTTGACTTTGATTCACTCAACACTACTAACAAGCATTCGTACAAATGCTCGCTAGTGATAATCTGTGTGAACATTCTTATACAGATACGTAAAAGCCTATGTTTGCAGCACACTTAGAAAGGAAAGTGAATGGAGGACGGGACTGGCAGTGGCAACAAGGGTAATGGAAGTCCTGATGTTGACAGTGGCTATGTTCCACTCCCTCTCTCTCAGGGAAGTTACAATGAAGAGGAGGCCACAAGATGATAGTTGTAGTTCTCTGGACATATCCAAGTCATGGCCTATTTCTGGGTGAAAGGTGAGGTGCCCTTGGTGTTAGAGTGTGGTTTAAGGACAGGAGACCAGATGAGGATATAGAAGTGATGCAGGTTAAAATTTTGATAAGGCTACTTTCACACTAGCGTTTTTGCTGGATCCGTCAGGGTTCAGCAAAAACGCTTCCTTTACTGATAATACAACCATCTGCATCCATTATGAATGGATCTGGTAGTATTATCTTTAACATTGCAGTCCCTACTGACTTGCATTGGGGGTCATGACAGATACGTCTTGTCCCGCATCCCAGGATGGAAAGCAAACTACAATATGTTGCGGTTTGCTCTCCAGTATGGGAACGCAACTAAACGGAATGCATTTTGGAACTGAATGAGTTCAGTTTTGTCCTCATTGACAATGAATAGGGACAAAACGGAAGCGTTTTTTCCGGTATTGAGACCCTATGACAGATCTCAATACTGGAAAACTAAAAAGCTAGTGTGAAAGTAGCCTAAGTCTCTACAGAAGAGCACATTCTTAACAATCATCCACATACTATGCAGGTACAATTAAACAGTTCCAATAGGTTGTAGGGTGTTCAAGGGGTTATCTTTAGGTCCCTTTTAAGATGCTCTTTCTACATTCCAAAACACCATAGGGGAGTAATTCTCACAACGGGGTGTACTGCAGAACGTAAGGCAGAAACACAATCTGTCACACATATGACAGGGAGCCAGCACCTGTTTCCCCAGCCATGGGGCTGCGATGTTCAGGAACCATAAACATGCATTATCTTTACTGACGTCTTCCATGCATCCTCCTCTTTGGCTACTCAACCTTCTCAATAATTCTTTCCTATTCTTAGTGACATGGGTTCTCTGGAGTCTTCACTGGGTCTCAAAATGCTGACTATGTATGCCACAAGACTGCAGTTTCTGTAAGCTTCTCACACTGCTAACATGTATCTCAGAGTAACCTCACAGGAAAGAGCTAAACCCATGGTTTAGGGCCTGTCCCTTCCTTGGGGACAGTTTTCAAGGACCTAGGATTAACCTTATGATTCAGACAGATTTCACATCATACAGTATATCTCCTAATAATACATTAAAAACATGTAACATATAAATCCATATCATTAGCAGAGGCCTGATGGGTCACTGCATGTATAAATAATGTAGATAAATATATTCCTTAAAATGCTGTCTTTTCTTATTTTCAAAAAATTACGCTAAAAATGATGTATCTAAAATTTGGCAAAATTTTTTTCATGCATGGAGTTGACAGCCTTATCTCATCCATTCTTACTTACTGTTTCTTGAATGAGGTCTTTCCTGGTTTATTCATGTAATTTCTAGTAAAAAGGCTGAAGTATAAATTGCAGTTTGATATAAATATAGGTTACAAAATTGCAGGTGTTGGCACATCTGGGACATTGATGGCATATCATTAAGATTAGAGTTGAGCGAACACCTGGATGTTCGGGTTCGAGAAGTTCGGCCGAACTTCCCGGAAATGTTCGGGTTCGGGATCCGAACTCGACCCGAACTTCGCCCCGAACCCGAACTCCATTGAAGTCAATAGGGACCCAAACTTTTTGGCACTAAAAAGGCTGTAAAACAGCCCAGGAAAGGGCTAGAGGGCTGCAAAAGGCAGCAAAATGTAGGTAAATACCCTGCAAACAAATGTGGATAGGGAAATTAATAAAAAAAAAAAAAATTAACCAATATCAATTGGAGAGAGGTCCCATAGCAAAGAATATGGCTTCATGTCAACCACCACTGGAACAGGCCACTGTCAGATATTTAGGCCCCGGCACCCAGACAGAGGAGAAAGGTCCCATAGCAGAGAATCAGGCTTCATGTCATAGCAGAGAATCAGGCTTCCTATCACCCACCACTGGAACAGGCCATTGTCAGATATTTAGGCCCCGGCATCCAGACAGAGGAGAGAGGTCCCATTGCAGAGAATCAGGCTGCATGTCACCCACCACTGGAACAGGCCAGTGTCAGATATTTAGGCCCCGACACCCAGACAGAAGAGAGAGGTCCCATTGCAGAGAATCAGGCTTCATGTCACCCACCACTGGAACAGGCCACTGTCAGATATTTAGGCCCCGAAACCCAGACAGAGGAGAGAGGTCCCATTGCAGAAAATCAGGATTCATGTCACCCACCACTGGAACAGGCCACTGTCAGATATTTAGACCCCGGCACCCAGACAGAGGAGAGAGGTCCCATTGCAGAGAATCAGGCTGCATGTCACCCACCACTAGAACAGGCCACTGTCAGATATATAGGCCCCGGCACCCAGACAGAGGAGAGAGGTCCCATAGCAGAGAATCAGGCTTCATGTCATAGCAGAGAATCAGGCTTCATGTCACCCACCACTGGAACTGGCCATTGGCATATATTTAGGCCCCGGCACCCAGACAGAGGAGAGAGGTCCCATTGCAGAGAATCAGGCTTCATGTCATAGCAGAGAATCAGGCTTCATGTCACCCACCACTGGAACAGGCCATTGTCAGATATTTAGGCCCCAGCACCCAGACAGAGGAGAGAGGTCCCATTGCAGAGAATCAGGCTTCATGTCACCCTCCACTGGAACAGGCCACTGTCAGATATTTAGGCCCCGGCACCCAGACAGAGGAGAGAGGTCCCATAGCAGAGAATCAGGCTTCATGTCATAGCAGAGAATCAGGCTTCACGTCACCCACCACTGGAACAGGCCATTGTCAAATATTTAGGCACCCGGCACCCAGACAGAGGAGAAAGGTCCCATAGCAGAGAATCAGGCTTCATGTCATAGCAGAGAATCAGGCTTCACGTCACCCACCACTGGAACAGGCCATTGTCAGATATTTAGGCCCCAGCACCCAGACAGAGGAGAGAGGTCCCATTCCAGAGAATCAGGCTTCATGTCACCCACCACTGGAACAGGCCATTGTCAGATATTTAGGCCCCGGCACCCAGACAGAGGAGAGAGGTCCCATAGCAGAGAATCAGGCTTCATATCATAGCAGAGAATCAGGCTTCATGTCACCCACCACTGGAACAGGCCATTGTCATATATTTAGGCCCCGGCACCCAGACAGAGGAGAGAGGTCCCATTGCAGAGAATCAGGCTTCATGTCACCCACCACTGGAACAGGCCACTGTCAGATATTTAGGCCCCGGCACCCAGACAGAGGAGAGAGGTCCCATTGCAGAGAATCAGGCTTCATGTCACCCACCACTGGAACAGGCCACTGTCAGATATTTAGGCCCCGGCACCCAGACAGAGGAGAGAGGTCCCATTGCAGAGAGTCAGGCTTCATGTCACCCACCACTGGAACAGGCCACTGTCAGATATTTAGGCCCCGTCACCCAGACAGAGGAGAGAGGTCCCATTGCAGAGAATCAGGCTTCATGTCACCCACCACTGGAACAGGCCACTGTCATATATTTAGGCCCCGGCACCCAGACAGAGGAGAGGTTCATTCAACTTTGGGTTGCCCTGCAATATAATGGTAAAATTAAAAAAAGAGGATTGAATGAAGTGCCCTGGAGTACAAGAATATATTGTTAAGGGGAGGTAGTAATAAATGTCTAATCTGCACAAGGGATGGACAGGTCCTGTGGGATCCATGCCTGGTTCATTTTTATGAACGTCAGCTTGTCCACATTGGCTGTGGATAGGCGGCTGCGTTTGTCTGTAATGACGCCCCCTGCCATGCTGAATACACGTTCAGACAAAACGCTGGCTGCCGGGCAGGCCAGCACCTCCAAGGCATAAAAGGCTAGCTCTGGCCACGTGGACAATTTGGAGACCCAGAAGTTGAATGGGGCCGAACCATCAGTCAGTACGTGGAGGGGTGTGCACACGTACTGTTCCACCATGTTAGTGAAATGCTGCCTCCTGCTAACACGTTCCGTATCAGGTGGTGGTGCAGTTAGCTGTGGCGTGGTGACAAAACTTTTCCACATCTCTGCCATGCTAACCCTGCCCTCAGAGGAGCTGGCCGTGACACAGCTGCATTGGCGACCTCTTGCTCCTCCTCTGTCTTCGCCTTGGGCTTCCACTTGTTCCCCTGTGACATTTGGGAATGCTCTCAGTATCGCGTCTACCAACGTGCGCTTGTAATCTTCCTATCACGCTCCAGTGCAGGAAGTAAGGTGGGCACATTGTCTTTGTACCGGGGATCCAGCAGGTTGGTAACCCAGTAGTCCGCACACGTTAAAATTTGGGCAACTCTGCTGTCGTTGCGCAGGCACTGCAGCATGTAGTCGCTCATGTGTGCCAGGCTGCCCAGAGGTAAGGACAAGCTATCCTCTGTGGGAGGCGTATCGTCATCATCCTCCGTTTCCCCCCAGCTACGCACCAGTGATGGGCCCGAGCTGCGTTGGGTGCCACCCCGCTGTGAACATGCTTCATCCTCATCCTCCTCCACCTCCTCCTCATCCTCGTCCTTCTCGTCTTCCAGTAGTGGGCCCTGTCTGGCCACATTTGTACCTGGCCTCTGCTGTTGCAAAAAATCTCCCTCTGAGTCATTTCTAAGAGACTGGCCTGAAAGTGCTAAAAATGACCCCTCTAGCTCCTCCACCTCCTCCTGGGCCACCTCCTCTTCCATCATCGCCCTAAATGTTTTCTCAAGGAGACATAGAAGTGGTATTGTAACGCTGATAACGGCGTCATCGCCACTGGCCATGTTGGTGAAGTACTCGAAACAGCGCAACAGGGCACACGGGTCTCGCATGGAGGCCCAGTCATTGGTGGTGAAGTGGTGCTGTTCCGCAGTGCGACTGACCCGTGCGTGCTGCAGCTGAAACTCCACTATGGCCTGCTGCTGCTCGCACAGTCTGTCCAGCATGTGCAAGGTGGAGTTCCACCTGGTGGGCACGTCGCATATGAGGCAGTGAGCGGGAAGGCCGAAGTTACGCTGTAGCGCAGACAGGCGAGCAGCGGCAGGATGTGAACGCCGGAAGCGCGCACAGACGGCCCGCACTTTATGCAGCAGCTCTGACATGTCGGGGTAGTTGTGAATGAACTTCTGCACCACCAAATTCAGCACATGCGCTAGGCAAGGGATGTGTGTCAAACCGGCTAGTCCCAGAGCTGCGTCGAGATTTCGCCCATTATCGCACACCACCAGGCCGGGCTTGAGGCTCACCGGCAGCAACCACTCGTCGGTCTGTTGTTCAATACCCCGCCACAACTCCTGCGCGGTGTGGGGCCTGTCCCCCAAACATATGCGTTTCAGAATGGCCTGCTGACATTTACCCCTGGCTGTGGTGAAGTTGGTGGTGAAGATGTGTGGCTGATGGATGAGCAGGTGGAAGAAGAGGAGGAGGAAGCAGAGTAGGAGGAGGAGGCTACAGGAGGAAAAGAATGTTGCCCTGCGATCCTTGGCGGCGAAAGGACGTGCGCCAAAGAGCTCTCCGCCTGGGGCCCAGCCGCCACTACATTTACCCAGTGTGCAGTTAGGGAGATATAGCGTCCCTGGCCGTGCTTACTGGTCCACATATCTGTGGTTAGGTGGACCTTGCCACAGATGGCGTTGCGCAGTGCACACTTGATTTTATCGGATACTTGGTTGTGCAGGGAAGGCCCGGCTCTCTTGGAGAAGTAGTGGGAACAACATACTGTGGGACAGCAAGCGACATGAGCTGTTTGAAGCTGTCTGTGTCCACCAGCCTGAATGACAGCATTTCATAGGCCAGTAGTTTAGAAATGCTGGCATTCAGGGCCAGGGATCGAGGGTGGCTAGGTAGGAATCTACGCTTTCTCTCAAATGTTTGTGAGATGGAGAGCTGAACGCTGCCGTGTGACATGGTGGAGATGTTTGGTGATGGAGGTGGTGGTGTTGGTGGTACATCCTCTGTTTGCTGGGCGGCAGGTGCCAACGTTCCTCCAGAGGCGGAAGAAGAGGCCGAGGCAGCAGCAGAAGAGGTAGCAGGGGGAGCCTAAGTGAGTTCCTTGTTTTTAAGGGGTACTCCACTGCAGTTCATGCTTTGCGTGCAGGTGCCTGGTCATGCAGGTTGTGCTAAGGTTCAGAACGTTAATGCCTCGCTTCAGGCTCTGATGGCACAGCGTGCAAACCACTCGGGTCTTGTCGTCAGCACATTGTTTGAAGAACTGCCACGCCAGAGAACTCCTTGAAGCTGCCTTTGGGGTGCTCGGTCCCAGGTGGTGGTGGCCAGTAGCAGGCGAACTCTCTTGGCAGCGGGTGTTCTGCTTTTGCCCACTGCTCCCTCTTTTGCTACGCTGTTGGCTCGGTCTCACCACTGCCTCTTCCTCCGAACTCTGAAAGTCAGTGGCACGACCTTCCTTCCATGTGGGGTCTAGGACCTCATCGTCCCCTGCATCGTTTCCACCCAGTGTTCCTCCCTGACCTCCTGTTCGGTCTGCACACTGCAGAAAGACGCAGCAGTTGGCACCTGTGTTTCATCATCATCAGAGACGTGCTGAGGTGGTATTCCCATGTCCTCATCATCAGGAAACATAAGTGGTTGTGCGTCAGTGCATTCTATGTCTTCCACCACAGGGAAAGGGATAGGTGGATGCCCTTGAGAAACCCTGCCAGCAGAGTCTTCAAACAGCATAAGAGACTGCTGCATAAGTTGAGGCTCAGACAGTTTCCCTGATATGCATGGGGGTGATGTGACAGACTGATGGGCTTGGTTTTCAGGCACTATCTGTGCGCTTTCTGCAGAAGACTGGGTAGGAGATAATGTGAACGTGCTGGATTCACTGTCGGCCACCCAATTGACTAATGCCTGTACCTGCTCAGGCCTTACCATCCTTAGAACGGCATTGGGCCCCACCAAATATCGCTGTAAATTCTTGCGTCTACTGGGACCTGAGGTAGGTGGTATCTACTTAGGTACCGTATTACACTAATACAGGCACAGCAGAAACCACTGATTTAGGGAATTGCTAATTTGGGAATTGTATTTCAACCCAGAACAAAAACTGTGCTTTGACGGACACTAATTAACTTGACCAGCCACAGCAGTAACCTCGGATTTAGCTGAATATAAATTGTAGGCCTAGTATTTAGGCCCTGGATGGATGACAGGTATCCCTTTACAGACAGAATTACACTTGGAGATGCACGGTAGCGTGTGAAGTTATTGAGAATGACCCTATCAGCACCTTCAATGTAATATACCCTTTTATGGATAGATTTAAACTTGGCCTGGTACAGCAGAAACCACTGATTTAGGGAATTGCTAATTTGGGAATTGTATTTCAACCCAGAAAAAAATATATCCTTTGCCAGACAGCAGACAGTATTACAATTGGCTAGCCACAGCTGAAACACCAGATTTAGGGTACTGCTATTTTGGCAATTGTTTTTCACCCTTCAATAAAATAGCAAGCACAGCCAAGCCCCTGATGTAGGATATAGCAAAAAAAAAAAAAAAAACACTATTGATGGTTAAATGGACTTGGTGGCAGCTTGTGCTGGCGCACCACAAGACACAAATTGGCCGCCGATCACCCCAGAAAAAAGTGACAGAAAAACGCTCTGGGCAGCCTAAAAACAGTGAGCAATTAACTAGCAGAAGTTGAATGAAACACAGCTGTAGATCGATCACTTCAGTAATTGTTTTTGATGAGTAAATCCCTGCCTAATCTGGCCCTAACAGCAGCAGCTGCATCCTATCCCTACACTGATCAGAGCAGAGTAACGTGCGGCGCTACGTGACTCCAGCTTAAATAGAGGCTGGGTCACATGCTGCACTGGCCAATCACAGCCATGCCAATAGTAGGCATGGCTGTGATGGCCTCTTGGGGCAAGTAGTATGATGCTTGTTGATTGGCTGCTTTGCAGCCTTTCAAAAAGTGCCAAGAAAGCGGCGAACACCGAACCCGAACCCGGACTTTTACGTAAATGTTCGGGTTCGGGTCCGTGTCACGAACACCCCAAAATTCGGTATGAACCCGAACTATACAGTTCGGGTTCGCTCATCCCTAGTTAAGATATACCATCAATGTCAGAAAAGTGCCGGTCCCAGCTCGGGAACCCACTTCTATCTAGAGAACAGGGCCCTGAAATTAAAGAGGACGCACCACTAAGGCTACTTTCACACCTGCGTTTAGGTCGGATCCGTCTGGTATGTGCCCAGACGGGTCCGCACCTATAATGCAAACGTTTAGATCCGTTCAGAACGGATCCGTTTGCATTACCATGAACAAAAAAAAAAAAAAAAAAAACATTTTTTTTTTTTTTTTCACGATAATGCAAACGGATCCGTTTTGACTTTACATTTAAAAGTCAATGGGAGACGGATCCGTTTGAAAATTGAGCCATACTGTGTCAACTTCAAACGGATCCGTCCCCATTGACTTACATTGTAAGTCTGGACGGATCCGTTTGCCTCCGCACGGCCAGGCGGACACCTGAACGCTGCAAGCTGCGTTCAGGTGTCCACCTGCTGAGCGGAGCGGAGGACAAACGGAGCCAGACTGATGCATTCTGAGCGGATCTGCATCCATTCAGAATGCATTAGGGCTGGACGGATCCGTTCGGGGCCGCTTGTGAGCCCCTTCAAACGGAACTCACAAGCAGAGCCCCGAACGCTAGTGTGAAAGTAGCCTAATAAGTATCATGTTCGCACTGGAGTTTCAAAGACAGCAAAGCGAGGTTGCTCAGCTACAGTATATTCAAAAGTCCCATAGCGGTCACCAAATGCGGCTACCTCTTCATTCACTGCTATGAGAGTGCCAGAGGTTTCGGCTCTGCAGTTTTCAAAAGTCCTATAGTGGTGAACAGAGGGTGGCTATGTATAAGCAGCTGCTCTCTGTTCACTTTAGGGGTCCCCTTCTGAAGATAAGAACGGTTACCAGATGTGGGACCCGTACCTGCTTGACATTGATGACATATCCTAGTGATATGCCATCAATCTCCAAGGTGGGCCAACACCTTTAAGGAAATGTATCAATCTTCATTCAGCTAAACATATTTATTTGCACTTGACCTCTCTCCTTTTTAGTTAGACCTAACAGTTTTAGAGTTTGACAGCCATCAGGCTATGTTGCTAGCCACAGGACCACCAAGACAGTGTCAGCCACAGGACCCCTATAATAGTGACAGCGAGAGGATCCACAAAAATGGCACCTTAAACAGACAACCACAGAAACACTAAAACAATAAAAAATTATTTAAGTAGCTCTGATTATTGCTTAAAAAAATATAATAACTGTGATTCTAATTCAATGGGCAAGAATTAAAATGAATAAGTACTAAATTAGAATTAATCTTTAAAATAATTCCCGCAAAATTGTATTCCATCTGCTCAACTCATCTTGTGCCGAAACTGGCTCCTCTTAGGTTGGTCTACATATTCACTTTAAGTAGTTTCTCCACACATGTCCACTCCTCCCCCTGCAAGGAACTGCAACACCTTTTTTATTTAGGCATGCACACGAGCGGTGGTTGGTTTGCAGTCCACAAATTACAGATCCATATTTTGCTGAACTGAACGGCTGGCCTCTAATAGAACAGTCCTATCCTTGTCCATACGCTGGAAAATAGGACATGTTCTATTTTTTTTGCAGAATGGCCATGCGGACATATGGACACGGAATGTACATAAAAAAAATACGTTAGTGTGCTTGAGCCTTAACTATAAGGACCCTTTCACGCAGACGAGAATTCCGCGCGGGTGTATTGCGTGAGCTGAACGCTGAACGCAGGCCCCATAGAAATGAATGGGGATGCGTGAAAATCGCATAGCATCCGCAATCAAGTGCGAATGCTATGCAATTTTCACGCATGGTTGCTAAGAGATGATGTTAGTAAATTAATAAAAGTCAATTTACTGTATTATTTTCCCTTATAACATGGTTATAAAGGAAAATAATAGCGTTCTTAATACAGAATGCTTACTAAAATGTGGCTTGAGGGGTTAAAAAAATAAAAATAAACCACGTGGTGAGCGCGGTGATGTCAGCGCAGGTCCTGCTGAATGAAGATGGTGACAGCGCAGGTCCTGCTGAATGAAGATACAAATATTCTATCTTCATTCAGCAGGACCTGCGCTGACATCATCACGCTCACCACGTGGTGAGCGCGATTACGTCATCAAAGGTCCTTTTGCAGGTCCTGAAAGAAGAAGAAAGAAGACATTTCGGCTGCGTGAACAAGAGGATGAGGTGAGTTAATTTTAATTTTATTTTTTTAACCCCTCAAGCCACATTTTAGTAAGCATTCTGTATTAAGAATGCTATTATTTTCCCTTATAACTATGTTATAAGAGAAAATAATAAAATGAATAGTAGTTTTACAACAGCTGGAGAGCCGCAGGTTGGCCATCCCTGACATATACTGTGGATATGCCAAGACTGTCCCAGATGGTGATTCAATTTCTTCAGTAGATGATCTAGGAAATGTACAAGTAATCTTGTCCTTAAAAAGTGGTATGATGGTCTGAAAGTATAAAGAGCCTTTGATTTTTAACCCTATTTGAAAGATCATAGGGTAAGTGTTAAATCTCAAGAAATGAAGGAAAAGTACTGGTAATTTTGAGAGCACACTGAGATAAAATACTGCTAGGCATCTGTTGCCTCCAAATTTAATTGATACTTCACATATAAACTGGGTTTTCTTGTTTCTTTCTCTGCCTCTCCTCCACATATTGCACGCTATGCTGGATTCTCAGACAATACGAATACAAGCCGAAACAATCAAATCTACAGAATGAAAAGGTTTGGCCTGAGATTAAGTAACCCATTGACCTATTTACAGCTTTGTTGCTTCCTCCCACCAATCCTGCTTCCCAACTCTATCCTGACCAAGGTCTCTGTGGATCCATTGCTCTTCCTCACCTTATGATGCAGAGAGAAATGATCAGGGTTCACAGGCCAGCTATTCTGCTCCTAACTGAGCCTGAAACGGTAGAGCAGCAGAAATGTCAGTCAGCCAGATGCAATATTGATTTGTGAAGTGCAAGCATTCTATGCTTCGATCCGTTTACTTCTTTTCATCTAGGCCAGGCTCTGTCCTATTGTAGTCAGCTGGTAATGTAGGTTTTGTGCTTGATGTGTGTTACTTCACCTAGCTGTTCTTTCCTCTAGCAAATTAAGAATCATGCTTCATACTCACGTGGCACAATTCGGCTGTGAGTTCATCTTAATTTATGCATGGCAAACACGTAGTGCAAATATGTCATGCAGCATGGCAAACACAAATGTGACAGTAGCTGCAGCAATAAAGTCTACTCACATATCAAAAGTAGACAGCACACTTTAAATGAAGCAGCAACAGTATGCTGTAGCCTCCAGTATTCAGCAGTAATCAGATATAGCATGGAGGATGCGTTTACCCACACAAATTTAAAGTGTAACCTTGGTTTTGGTTTAATTTTAATAAAATGTAGGGACAGGGGAGTTAAACATTTTTGTAATATACTTTATTAGTGAAAAAAGGTTCTGTGTTCTAGAAAAAAGGGTGTAATGCTATGAGCATTTCTAAGGAGAGTCTGTCTTTAATCTTCAGCGTTCTACTTACGCTGTGTGTAACAAGTCAGATAGGCAGGGTGATAGGCAGTTATAGGGCAAATGTATTGTTCATAGTCAGGGACTGGGGTGGTGACAAGAGGCAGGCTGGAATCCTTTGGATGTTACACACAGGCATCCTCAGCACTCGGTAGAACTGAAGACTAAAGACAGACTCTACTTAGTAATACTCAGTTTGAGCTTTGCTAAGAAGTCTCCTTACACATTGTTTTCTAGTACAAAGAAACATCTTGTAAATATAAAGTATTTTGCTAAAATGTTTAAAGGGTTTGTGAGTGGACCAGATGAAGTGCAGTGTTGCACAAAATGACTGTCGCTCTGTTATAATTCACATTTGATGTTCCTGCTTGAGCAAAAAAGTACAAGTTTTACAGTAGGGTGAGTACAATATTTTTCAATTTCTTCTTTGCTAAGATTGTGATTGATAATGAGCGAAGTTATGAAAAATTCGATTTGGCTACTTCGCTGAATTTCACAAATAAATTTGATTTGTTGCAAATAACTTTGCCACAAAGTGCATTCCTTTGTCTGTAGCGGGTGCTATGACGGGGAAGGCCGACCTCCCCACCCCCCGTGATTGAATCCCTCAGATGCCGCATTCATCGCTGATCACGGCATCTGAGATCAAAATGAAGGCCTTTCAGGGGTTAATGCTGTAAAAAAAAAAAAAAAAAAACATACTTACCTTATTGATTTGCTCGCGAAGAGGCCATCACGGCCATCTTGATTGAAGACACCATGCGAAATCTTGCGCGGTGACGTGATGACATCATCATGTTGGTTCGATGTGGTGACGTCATCACTGATCACACGTCACCCCGCGCAAAATCTCTTCAAGTATCTTCAATCAAGATGGCTGCGACAGCCTCTCTGCGAGCTAATGGATAAGGTATGTATATACATATTTTTTTGCCACCATTTCAGGAAAAATAGATCTGTAACCATGAAGTGCAAGGAAATTTGGCTCTGCGGCGAATCAAATTTTTTCTGAAATTCTGATCAAAGTCAATTTGTTTGGCTTCGATTCGCTCAACACTATTTGTGATATTTACTGCCATATAACGAGCATCACCTGAAGATTTGAAATTTATGCTGAGGCACCCATGTGTTACAATATGCTTCCTATGGAGCTAGTCACTTAGAGAACATTCTGGCACTGCTTCTTTTTCTTTGACTAAACTATTGATGATCTATCCTCAGGATAGGTCATCAATAGCAGATCTGCAGGTGTCTGACCCCCCGCATCCCTGCCTTCAGCCCTTTGAAGAGGTAGCAGCACTCATGTGAGGGCTGCTTCCTCTTAAAATTACCTGTGTGCCGTCTCCTTTGTAGCAGATGCACAGTGTAATTACAATTGCTGGCCACACTCACTTGAATGGTGCAAGGAGTTGTAATTACACTGTGCCGCCTCTACAAGCAAGATGACAATAGGCAATTTCGAAACAGAAGCAGCACTCGCAGGAGCGCCACAACCACTTCTGACAGCAGATTGATAGGGTGCCAGGAGTCAGACCCCTGCCAATCTGATATTCATGACGTATCCTGAGGACAGGTCATCGATATTTTAGCACTGCACAACTCCTTTAGCATCCCTGTCCCTACACTATATTATCTATAATAACTGAAAACATTAGCTGCACTTTAATTAAATATGTACTACAGCTAGTCACAATAGCAGTTGCAAGCAGTTGTAGCATAGCAATCCATAAAATTTGATTAATGTTACCGGGTAAATTACAGACTTAGAAGCAAGTAATCAAAACGAATAGGTGACTTAGTAGTTCTCTGTCCTATATAATATTCATTAAACAATTCTTTTAACCCCTTATCTTAGCGCATTGCACATTTACAGCACAGACAGGAAGTACTTCTGTAAATACATGACATGAGAATGTATGGGTATAGGAGCAGTTTTCATGTCTATAGCAATGTGTTTCAGCTGCTTCTTTAGTGTAGTGACTGCAAAATCTAGGTTAGTGGGTGGGGGGATATCTTTGTCATCCCATTGGCACCCCATGACATGACTGAAAAGTGCCAATGGGATGACATCGCAACTGGGACCAACATTAGCTCCCAGGCCTGCCATCACTATATTACTATCTTAGGCTTCCTGTCAATGAAAGCCTGACATGCATAATACATGACAATTCAGTAGTGTTCCAAAAAGTGGGGCTTCATTAGAACAAAAAAAAAGCCTTTTTTTTAATATACTGTATTTTCCTACGTATAAGACTACTTTTTAACACATGAAAATCTTCTCAAAAGTCGGGGTTGTCTTATACGCCGGGTGTCGTCTTATATGCCGGTATACGGCATGCTGAAACTTACTTCCTAGCCAGACTGGAGAAGCTGTCCTTCTCCAGCTTCAGGGACAGGTGCCCTCTAACTGAGCCACCGTGCGCTGAATCCCGTCCAGCCGCTCCTGAAGCAGCCCCCTATCCCTGCTCTCAGTGGCTTTCTCATGCCTGCAGTATCACATTGCGTACTACCGCTCAGATCGTCTTGAAGAGAGGGAGGGCTGGGCAGGCAGGGAATGCTGACCCACCCAATCCAAGCAGGCTTTGTATGCAGTGTGCACAGAAAATACCGATACATTGCTTGCCGTGATTGGCTGGTTGTTGTATACTGGGTTGGATTAGTGATTCTGAGGGAAGGCAGGGGGAAGCAGGAGCATCTGCACTTCAGCCAATTCTAATGTTGTAACAGCGGATCTCTAATGAAGTTTGGTGTGCATCTTATCTGGGGAGCAGATACATGTGGTGGTGAATACAGTACAGCACCAGTATCTGTACATACAGTACAGCACCAGTATCTGTACATACAGTACAGCACCAGTATCTGTACATACAGTACAGCACCAGTATCTGTACCGGTTCATACAGTACAGCACCAGTACATACAGTACAGTATACAAATGGCTAACAGTCAACACCCCATCATGGCTCTACCAGCAAGAAGAAAGAAATATGAAGCCAGTTTCAAACTTAAAGTTGTAAACTTTGCCATGGAACATAATAACTGCGCTGCTGCAAGACAATATGGAGTAACAGAAAAGATGGTTCGGGACTGGAAAGCAAATTAAATAGCATTAAAGAGTATGCCAAAGCGTAAGTGTGCATAAAGAAAAGGCACCCCACATTGGCCATTACTCGGAATACATGTAGCAGACAAGTTGAATGAGCATCGCCAAAACTGTTATGTATTTACAAAAAATAAAATATGTTTGTTTGCACTTCAGTGGGCCAAATCTAACCCAGATCACAGCAACAGATTTAAGGCTACTGTATCCTGGTGTACTAGATTCTTGGAAAGGCATAATATGCTACTGAGGCAAAAGACGAAAATTGCACAACAATTATCTGCAGATCTTGATGCCAAAGTAAATAGAGTTGGAGGGGTAGTCTTATACTGCGAGTATAGCCCAAATCCTATATTTTAACTGGAAAAGTTGGGGTCGTCTTATACACCCAGTCGTCTTATACGCCGGAAAATACAGTAAATTAGATTTTACTAGGCAAAATTATAAAAATTCATATTTGATATTATAAAATTATATCATAAAACAAAAGTTATTCAGCAAATTCTCATAAATCTAGCCCAATGGAAAATAAAAAAATAGACTGTCATAATGCAGCAATGTCAGCTTGTCAGATGAGAGGGGAAAAGTTTCTAAACACTAACTAAATATGGTCAAAATAGTAAATATTCCCCATTAAACTTTTAGGAATTTCTAAAAAATCAGGAGTAGCGTTTTCAAGTGTCGCCATTCCATATCCTTTCCTTTAATATCTTTTGTATATAATAAAGTCTAAATTCAGGACATTATGAGTCTAGGCATGTATAATTAAAATGAGATAGTTATGAATGAAGAATGTTCTTAGTTATGAATGAAGAATGTCTGCTTTGATCTTGCCACCATCTGTGACAAAAAAATGCAAAAAATTATGAAAAAAAGTGATCTGTAATTATTAATTGATAAAACTTTTCAAAATTTAAAGATAAAGCTTTTAATACTTCTATTAAATAAAAAATTACCCCTCAAAATAATGATCAAAAGTACAACTCGTTTAACAATCCGCAATATGTACAGCTTATGTGAAAGTAAGTCACCAGCTTATAATAAAGGGAGACATATCACTTCAACAGGTAGGATAAGGGTGCACGGCGGCACTCAAAACGTTGGTAAACCGTTTGTCCTACCGCTCCGTCGAATGGTTCCTGTTGTACAGCAGTTACCTCTTGGACCCTTGATATCCTGAGTTGTAGATAATTTAGAGTGATGTGCTGCACACGGGTAGCGATCCGGACTAGATCTCCCTATAGATGCCCTAAAGGGGGTCCTACGCTAGCCCTAAAGGCCTAACCACGGTACACCCACTAAAACAAGGGTGCCCCGTCCGGAACCTAACCTTGGAATTGAAGACCCTAGTTTGCCCTCTCCTAAAAGATCCCTTCACGCATGTTTCGCTTACAGATGAGAGTAAAGCTCATCAGGAGGAACAACAGGGAGCTAGGCAAATAGATATCCTAGAGTGCACACACAATGATATTAACTGTGCACCTTGGATAACTGGGTTATAAGTGCTGATAACAAATGTGGCTCAGGCAGCAAATAACCGGTTAAAAGAAGAGGAGGAGAGGATAATAGATAAATAACCCCCTTCCTCCCTTTAAGAGAGTTATGGTCATTCTTATTTCCTGGGCCCGATGTAGCCTGTAGTGGCCTCAGGGTCCGCCGAAATTTAAATGCGGTGGGTCCCCGAAAGTGAGGCCTGGTTTGAAGACACGCCTCCCTAGCGTATCGCTGGATGTAATGGCGCAAGTGCAACGTTGGTCTGCAGCAGAGCCCCGAGAATAAGGCTTGGTTTAAGGACATGCCTCCCGCACTTCGTGCTGGAAACAACAGCGCATGCGTGACGTTGGTCTAGAGGCCGGATCCTAGTAAAGACGCAAGTATGTATAGTGACGTCATTGCGCCAGATCCCGCGAGTGTATGCGAGATCTCTATCTGACAGTGTTACAAGGCAGTGGGGACGCATCCCTGGCTCCAATCAGACACACAACTTTAGGTATAAGGTCGCGTCAATAGATAAGGCATTTACAGCATTAAATTCTCACAGAGAGAAGATTAATTATGTATAATGGCCCAAATGTAGGGGATGTCGCTATATGATGAATGCAAGTACTTATTTAGGACACCATAAAGTACAATATGCTTATTGTATCAGCAATTTCTTATGAAGATATACTGCTCCAATCCAACAAAGGGAGGAGAGCAGGATGAGAGGACGGGAAGGGGGGGAAAGGGGACAAAGCAAGAGGGACAAGACATTAGTAATGATAAGGGCTGATATGCCAGACCACACCAAAAAATAACAAAAGTAGTAGTTTAAACGGTTGGACCAAAATATGTATATCGATGCATATATTGCATCTATATAAAGCAGCTGAAATTGAGCTGCTCATTTAAGCCCATGGGTGAGAGCAAATGTCCAACGGGCTTCTCGTTGTAACAAAATTCGGTCCCAGTCCCCACCTCGTGTTGGGGGTCTCACATGTTCTATGCCCATAGCCTTTATGCACCTTGGGTCGCCCCGGTGACATTCTTGAGCATGTCTGGAAACAGCCGTCTCCCTATTGTTTTCAATGTCACCAAGGTGTTCACCCAGACGTCTCCGCAATTCCCATCTAGTCTTCCCAATGTATTCCTTGCCGCACTTGCAGGTAATCTTATAAACTACACCCTTGGTGCGACAGCTAATAAAGTCCTTGATTGGAAATGTACGCTGCAGGTTAGTGCTAAAGAAGGACTTTCTGGGTTGTATGATGGTACAGGCTACACAACCACTACATCTAAAACTGCCAATTGGTCTGCGGTCTAGCCACGTTCCTTGCTGGGGAGCTGGCGTGTAGTGACTGTGTACAAGGAGGTCCCTGAGACTGTTACCCTTTTTGAATGTAATCTGTGTCCATACATGTTCAGGAATGTCACCGGGGAGACCCAAGGTGCATAAAGGCTATGGGCATAGAACATGTGAGACCCCCAACACGAGGTGGGGACTGGGACCGAATTTTGTTACAACGAGAAGCCCGTTGGACATTTGGTCTCACCCATGGGCTTAAATGAGCAGCTCAATTTCAGCTGCTTTATATAGATGCAATATATGCATCGATATACATATTTCGGTCCAACCGTTTAAACTACTACTTTTGTTATTTTTTGGTGTGGTCTGGCATATCCGCCCTTATCATTACTAATGTCTTGTCCCCCTTGCTTTGTCCCCTTTCCCCCCCTTCCCGTCCTCTCATCCTGCTCTCCTCCCTTTGTTGGATTGGAGCAGTATATCTTCATAAGAGATTGCTGATACAATAAACATATTGTACTTTATGGTGTCCTAAATAAGTACTTGCCTTCATCATATAGCGACATCCCCTACATTTGGGCCATTATACCTAATTAATCTTCTCTCTGTGAGAATTTAATGCTGTAAATGCCTTGTCTATTGACGCGACCTTATACCTAAAGTTGCGTGTCTGATTTGAGCCAGGGAGGCATGCCCGCTGCCTGGCAACCCTGTCAGATAGAGATCTTGCATACACTCGCGGGATCTGGCGCAATGACGTCACTATACGTACTTGCGTCTTTACTAGGATCCGGCCTCTAGACCAACGTCACGCATGCGCTGTTGTTTCCAGCGCGACGCGCGGGAGGCATGTCCTTAAACCAAGCCTCATTCTCGGGGCCTTGCCGCAGACCAACATTGCTTATGTGCCATTACATCCAGCGCTACGCTAGAGAGGTGTATCTTCAAACCAGGCCTCGCTTTCGGGGACCCACCGCATTTAAATTTCGGCGGACCCTGAGGCAACTACAGGCTACATCGGGACCAGGAAATAAGAATGACCATAACTCTCTTAAAGGGAGGAAGGGGGTTATTTATCTATTATCCTCTCCTCCTCTTCTTTTAACCGGTTATTTGCTGCCTGAGCCACATTTGTTATCAGCACTTATAACCTGGTTATCCAAGGTGCACAGTTAATATCATTGTGTGTGCACTCTAGGATATCTATTTGCCTAGCTCCATGTTTCCCCTGATGAGCTTTACTCTTATCTGTAAGCGAAACATGCATGTAGGGATCTTTTAGGAGAGGGCAAACTAGGGTCTTCAATTCCAGGGTTAGGTTCCGGACGGGGCACCCTTGTTTAATGGGTGTACCGTGGTTAGGCCTTTAGGGCTAGAGTAGGACCCCCTTTAGGGCATCTATAGGGAGATCTAGTCCGGATCGCTACCCGTGTGCAGCACATCACTCTAAACTCGGGATATGACTCGGGACATCGAGGGTCCGAGAGGTAACTGCTGTACAACAGGAACCATTCGACGGAGCGGTAGGACAAACGGTTTACCAATTTTTTTAGTGCCGCCGTGTACCCTTATCCTACCTGTTGAAGTGATATGTCTCCCTTTATTATAAGCTGGTGACTTACTTTCACATAAGCTGTACATATTGCGGATTGTTACACAAGTTGTACTTTTGATCATTATTTTGAGGGGTAATTTTTTATTTAATAGAAGTATTAAAAGCTAAGTTTTATCAATTAATAATTAGATATCACTTCTTTTCATAATTTTTTGATTTATATTGGTGGTCCTCATAAATACATTCACCTGTAATCTAATTTTGCGACAAAAAATTGCTGCCATACAAATTGTGCAGTTATGCAGTGTCTATGACTAGAGATATAAACCATATAGCCCAATAATCGTGATATAGGACCTAAAAGAACTAATGCAACACATTACGTACCCCCATAAGTTCTGCTGCATGTGATTAAGTAATTTATGTTTTTCTGCACACAGCTCAAAAGTCAGGAATATGCTGTAGTAAATGACAGACTTTTATCCTTAAAGGTCTGTCAATAAATTTTTATTATTTTCTTGCAGGGTATCTTTATTATTTTAGTGTCTTGGCTAGATTATGGTCTCAGTCATATTGCTCTAAGCTGTGAACAGAAGCTCCAGAGATTTGCTTAAGGCAAATCTTGACATAAGAAAACTAAGTCTGGATATTACCTATTTGGGAAGATTTATAAACAGTGGTGCCACAAAAATTTTGAGCAGTTGCCCATAGTAAGGAATCAACTAATAACATCTCTAATTGTTCAGAGACCGTTTGGTAACTTAAAGAAGCTCCACTTTTCCTTTGCACAGGTTTTTATTAATCATTTTATTTTGGATCTGGTCAAGATACCATGTACAGGTGAAATTCGAAAAATTAGAATATCGTGCAAAAGTCAATTTATTGCAGAATGCAAATTAAAATGAATTGCATTAATGCAACTTAAAATTAGAATTTTGTGAAAAGGTTCAATATTCTAGGCTCAAAGTGTCACACTCTAGTCAGATAATTAATCCATATCCCCTGAGCAAAGGGTACCTCAAAATTGTGACTTTGGGGTTTCATAAACTGTAAGCCATAATCATCCAAATTATAACAAATAAAGCCTTGAAATATCTAGCTTTGCATGTAATGAGTCTCATATATATCTCATATATTAGTTTCACCTTTTAAGTTGCATTACTGAATTAAATGAACTTTGCACGATATTCAAATTTTTCGAGATTCACCTGTAGGTTGATGTACAGCTCCAAATTAGTAGAAAATGAACGTGCACGGAGAAATCAAATTCTGACGCAGTCAAAGTACACCTCTAGTTTATTGTGAGTGTTCACACAGAATATATCCCCCAGGTGGGAGGTGACCAAATGTGGTGCATTTTTATTGGTTACTGGGAAGCAATAGCAAGCATTTAATGGGTTAATCTTACACTTCTTTTCCGTCAGGCTGACCCATGATATCAGCTAGGAGAGCAGCTCCGCAACCCCCTCACTGTACCTAGGACCTTGGAATGCGCTCTTTCCCCCTTCCCATCTTCAAGATAATGGAAAAGCTGTGTGCGCCTGGTACATCCAGGAAGCAGGATTTTTCTACTAAGCGGTGTCTGATCAGTGTAATGCAAGTGTATAGAGCAAGCAAGTACCCATACTGTTTCAATAGTCCATAACAATTTCTTATATAGGAGAGTATTGTGAATACTTTGCAGCGATTGTGCTATTGTAGGTGATGTCATCTTATGTCATCTGACTCTGATCTCCACTATGGTTCTGTTAGCTCTGTATTCATATGATTTCCTCTCATCCACTATGGCAGTGAGAATAAGGTCCAGGATGGCTGAAACATCACTGTAACTGTTACATGAATCGGCTGTGCCACTGAAGCAAAGATGGCTTGGGGCTACTACTAAAGGCATTATCTAAGTGGCCTCCCTAGGTCACCCTTTAACCCATATACAGGGATCTGGACTTCACTGAAGAGGAATCATCAGGCTGCTACCTCCTGAATATTTTTGTTCAGGAGTCAAGAGACACTGGTGCACCAAAGGATCAGGCAAAAAACTTATTCAGAGTCAGCTGAATTCAGGGCTGAATTCAGGGCAGGCAGAGTTTGTGCAATCCAATAAACAGGTCAGAGGAAGTGGATCTGGGTCAGTATGGAGATCAAACAAAGGTAAGGTCAAAGTGAAAGGTCAAATCTGGGAAACAGGCAGAGGTCAGTACATGGGCAGACAAAAGCAAAACAACATACCTTTGCAGGACACTAGCAGACTAGAATCTATTATCTGGTACCTTCTCACGGGTGAGGGTGACTTATAGGGGATGTCTTACTTCAGCAAATAACATTTATCAAAGACAAAGTTAATACAAGGCACTTATTAATGTATTGCGATTGTTTACATTGCCTCTTTTGCTGGCTTGATTTTTCAGTCGCATTATACACTGCCTGTTTTCAGGGGTTATGGCTATTCTTGAGTGAATCGATCTTCAGATCATAGATCCAAAGTCGATTTGGTCAAACACTTTGATTTTAATGCTGTCTCCATAGATCCAATACGCGAGATTTCAGTGAATTAATTTGGTATTCATTTCTACATATTTAAAACCATTTAAAATTTGGAATACGAAGTTAGGTTTCAATGATCTGAAGCTCGATTCACTGAACACCAGTTATGGCCAATTCAGCAGTGGTGGCTGTGCTTGCACACTGTAGAAAAAAGCTCTGGCCTCTCTGGTGACCGGGACCATGGATCATGCAAAGGTATGCATGTGCAGTAGCTCCTGTCCTGGTGGCCGTAACCCCTGGTTAGGAGCAGTGATGAGCGGCAGGGGCAATAGTCGAATTTGCGATATTTCGCAAATATTTGGGCGAATATTCATCATATATTCATGAATTCGAGAGGCAGTAAAGGATCATGGGTACTGATGAAAAAAAATGTAGCATATTTGCGATTACGAAGATATAGTATTATATTCTAGATATTTGCAAATTCTCGAACTGCCAATATTTGCGATAAAAATTTGCAATTAGAATATTTGCGGTCAACAATCGGAGGCAATATAGACAATCACAATACATTAGTACGTGACATGTACAGTGATACCTCGGTTCACGAACGCTTCTGTTCACGAACAACTCGGTTCACGAACAGAAAAGTTCATAAAAATATGCTCCGGTTCACGAACTCCGCCTCGGTTCACGAACAGGAGCCGCGGCCATTTTAATGCTATTTCCAGGCTGTCACATGGTCGTGACTTCCTGTAGGAAGACCGTGGAGAGAAGAAGAGACACAGAAAGAAGTACTGTGAGTACTCTGCAAACATTTTAAGTGATTTTTTGATTTTTGGTGTGCTTTTTAGCACATACAGTACTGTACAGTTCACTGGACACCCAATATGGCTCCCAAGAAGCATAGTGGAAGGAAGAAAGTGCGGAGCAGCAATGAAGGTGACAAGAACAGCAATGCAGGTGACAATGTGCAAAGTGGAAATGCAAGTGACAATGTGCAAAGTGGAAATGCAAGTGACAATGTGCAAAGTGGAAATGCAAGTGACAATGTGCAAAGTGGAAATGCAAGTGACAATGTGCAAAGTGGAAATGCAGGTGACAAGAATGTGCAGCGCAAGCATGGTGGCAAAAAGAAAGTGCAGAGCAGTAGTAAAGGTGACAGCAAGGTTGTGAAGAAAAAAACCATTGAGCTGAAGAAAGAAATTATAGAAAAGCATGACCGTGGTATTCGTGTGACTGATCTGGCCTCGGAGTACAAGATGGCAAAGTCAACAATCTCGACTATTCTGAAAAACAAAGCCGCCATCAAAGGAGCTGATGTTGCAAAAGGAGTAACAATGTTAACCAAGCAGAGGACGCAAGTGCTGGAAGAGGTGGAAAAACTTTTGTTGGTGTGGTCGAATGAGAAACAGCTGGCAGGTGATAGCGTTAGTGAAGCTATGATCTGTGAGAAAGCCAGGAAATTGCACAGTGATTTACTGCAAAGAAGCCCCTCTACAAGTGCAGCAAGTGACAAATTTAAAGCCAGTAGGGGGTGGTTTGAAAAATTCTGCAGGAGAAGTGGCATCCACAGTGTGATTAGACATGGTGAGGCTTCCAGTTCTAACAAGGCCGCAGCAGAAGCCTACAAGTTAGACTTTGCGGAATTCATGAAGACAGAAGGATACGTCTCTCAACAAATGTTCAACTGTGATGAAACAGGGCTCTTCTGGAAAAAAATGCCGAACAGAACCTATATCACGCAGGAGGAAAAGGCACTACCAGGGCACAAGCCCATGAAGGACAGATTGACCCTTTTGCTGTGTGCCAACGCAAGCGCCGATCTGAAAATTAAACCACTACTGGTGTACCATTCTCAGACTCCTCGTGCATTTAGGGAACAAAATGTGAACAAGGCCAGACTGCCCGTCATGTGGAGAGCCAATGCCAAAGCTTGGGTCACAAGGCAATTGTTTATGGAATGGCTGCACGAGGTGTTTGCACCCACCGTCAGAAAATATCTTTCTGGTAACCAGCTGCCTAAAAGGTGCCTTCTTCTGATGGACAATGCCCTGGCACACCCTCCAGCCTTGGTGGATGATATGGATGCTGAGTATGACTTCATCAAGGTAAAGTTCCTCCCCCCCAACACAACACCACTTCTGCAGCCCATGGACCAGCAAGTCATCTGCAACTTCAAGAAGCTGTACACAAAGGCGCTCTTCACTAGGTGTTTTAATGTCACTGAAGAGACGTCCTTGACTTTGAAAGACTTCTGGAAGAAACATTTCAATGTTGTCCACTGCATTAACCTCATTGACAAAGCCTGGGAAGAGGTCACTCCCCGAACCCTAAATTCAGCCTGGAGGAAACTGTGGCCAGAATGTGTCGCTGAACGTGAACATGACTTTGAAGGGTCTGATGCAGAGGTAGTGGAGGAAATTGTGTCCATGGGCAAGAGTATGGGTCTGGACGTTGATGGTGCTGATGTGGAAGAGTTTGTTGAGGAACATAGGGAGGAGCTGACCACGGAAGAACTTTCTGAACTCCACAGTGAGCAGCAGAAGGCACTTCTTGAGGAGCATTCCACTGAGGAAGAGGAAGAAAGGGAGGAGGTTAGCAGTGATGCCCTAAAATCCATTATGCAAAAATGGAATGAGTACCATGATTTTTTTGAAAAGCACCACCCCAACATAACTGTCGTGAACAGAGTGCTAAATCTCATGAATGATAATGTGGTCTCTCATTTCCGGAGGGTTATGCAGCGCAGGAAGAGACAAGTGACATTGGACAGATTTTTCAGAAAAACTGAGCCTGCAGCTAGGAGACAAAGGAGAGAGGAAACCCCTGAAGGAGATCCCCCTGATGTCCTTATGGAGGGGGACTCTCCCTCCAAACAATAACTGCCTCCCACCTGCCTTCCTCCATGCCAGAAGTCATCTCAAGCAAGGTTAGTGTCCTCTCTTTATACATTACTATACTGTACTAATGTGTATTGTAATTTGTTTCATATTTTTGTGCTTCAAAAACCCCCAAAAAAAGGTCAGCACGGATTAACCGGATTTACATTGAACCCTATGGGAAAATGTGCCTCGGTTCGCGACCAATTCGGTTCACGACCAATTCGGTTCGCGACCAGAGTCAGTTCACGAATTAAGTTCGTGAACCGAGGTATCACTGTATTAACTTTGTCTACATTATTAATGCAATTTGCTGAACTGAGGCAATCTCTTTAAATAACCCAAGGTGGCCAGCCATTGGCTGGGAAGATTAGGGTGCACGCTGGCCCTGTCCTTCCACTAAATGAGTCTACAATATTGAACTTTTTCACAAAATTCTAATGTTAAGAGATACTAACTTTTAGGTTTTCATCAACTGTAAGCCATAATCATCAACATTAAAAGAAATAAACACTTGAAATAGACCACTCTGTGTAATGAATGTACTGAATATATGAATTTAACTTTTTGAACTGCACTACTGAAATAAATAATTTTTTTGATGATACTCTAATTTATTGAGATACACCTGTTTGGTATTACCATTTCAAATATGATTTTTTTTTTAAATGCTACTATAGCATGTAGTCTACCAAGGCATTAACCATAGGAATCAACAGGAAAGTGATGTTTTCACAAAAGGTAAGATATACACCTCGTTTCTTTGGGTGGAACATGCAGGCTGATGAACTTTGCTATATCCTGCGTCCATAGGTCTCCATTATTTTTTCCTGCAGAGATATGCAGTACCCCAGAGCAAGGGCATATCTGCAAATTGTAATTTTTTTTGTAATGTGATGTTACAGTTAGGTCCATAAATATTGGAACATCGACACAATTCTAACATTTTTGGCTCTATACACCACCACAATGGATTTGAAATGAAACGAACAAGATGTGCTTTAACTGCAGACTGTCAGCTTTAATTTGAGGGTATTTACATCCAAATCAGGTGAACGGTGTAGGAATTACAACAGTTTGCATATGTGCCTCCCACTTGTTAAGGAACCAAAAGTAATGGGACAGAATAATAATCATAAATCAAACTTTCACTTTTTAATACTTGGTTGCAAATCCTTTGCAGTCAATTACAGCCTGAAGTCTGGAACGCATAGACGTCACCAGATGCTGGGTTTCATCCCTGGTGATGCCCTGCCAGGCTTCTACTGCAACTGTCTTCAGTTCCTGCTTGTTCTTGGGGCATTTTCCCTTCAGTTTTGTCTTCAGCAAGTGAAATGCATGCTCAATCGGATTCAGGTCAGGTGATTGACTTGGCCATTGCATAACACTCCACTTCTTTCCCTTAAAAAACTCTTTGGTTGCTTTTGCAGTATGCTTTGGGTCATTGTCCATATGCACTGTGAAGAGCCGTCCAATGAGTTCTGAAGCATTTGGCTGAATATGAGCAGATAATATTGCCCGAAACACTTCAGAATTCATCCTGCTGCTTTTGTCAGCAGTCACATCATCAATAAATACAAGAGAACCAGTTCCATTGGCAGTCATACATGCCCATGCCATGACACTACCACCACCATGCTTCACTGATGAGGTGGTATGCTTAGGATCATGAGCAGTTCCTTTCCTTCTCCATACTCTTCTCTTCCCATCACTCTGGTACAAGTTGATCTTGGTCTCATCTGTCCATAGGATGTTGTTCCAGAACTGTGAAGGCTTTTTTAGATGTTGTTTGGCAAACTCTAATCTGGCCTTCCTGTTTTTGAGGCTCACCAATGGTTTACATCTTGTGGTGAACCCTTTGTATTCACTCTGGTGAAGTCTTCTCTTGATTGTTGACTTTGACACACATAAACCTACCTCCTGGAGAGTGTTCTTGATCTGGCCAACTGTTGTGAAGGGTGTTTTCTTCACCAGTGTAAGAATTCTTCGGTCATCCACAACAGTTGTTGCTGAGCTCACCGGTGCGTTCCTTCTTTTTAAGAATGTTCCAAACAGTTGTTTTAGCCAGGCCTAATGTTTTTGCTATCTCTCTGATGGGTTTGTTTTGTTTAATCAGCCTAATGATGGCTTGCTTCACTGATAGTGACAGCAATTTGGATCTCATCTTGGAGAGTTGACAGCAACAGATTCCAAATGCAAATAGCACACTTGAAATGAACTCTGGACCTTTTATCTGCTCATTGTAATTGGGATAATGAGGGAATAACACACACCTGGCCATGAAACAGCTGAGAAGCCAATTGTCCCATTACTTTTGGTCCCTTAACAAGTGGGAGGCACATATGCAAACTGTTGTAATTCCTACACCGTTCACCTGATTTGGATGTAAATACCCTCAAATTAAAGCTGACAGTCTGCAGTTAAAGCACATCTTGTGCGTTTCATTTCTAATCCATTGTGGTAGTGTATAGAGTCAAAAATGTTTGAATTGTGTCGATGTCCCAATATTTATGGACCTGACTGTATGTCATGTCATGCTATGTGCTGCAACTAGGATAGCCATGTACGGATGGCACAGTCGTGGTTAGCAATCCAGGCTCAGTCCTTGTAGGAGGATAGGTGTGGGCTACCTCCACCCCTAGCTCTAGTCAGGGATAGGAAGCTGTGACTGGTGTTCCCTCTTCTTAGACCCAAAAAGCTACAGACTCACTGATCACTGCATTATTTACAGGAGAGAAGAAGTAAGACAAAAGAGAGAATCAGAGAACCTAGAGTCTGCATAGTCGAGCATTAGAGTCAGTAAGGCACCTGCTACCTACAGCTGTTAAGACTACTGCAGTAAGGGACACCGTTAAGACACCCTTCTCACCTGTATACAGTACATCCTGGCCAGTTGTGTAACCAAAACTTTGTATCCCTCAGTTGACATTACAACAAGGGTACGATTCCCTACCATCAATTCTGCAGAAAGAGATTTGAGACAGATGGAGTATCCCCCTATACTCTGATACACCTAAATAAGATCCAGTGTGACCAATTGCCTTCAGAAGTCGCCTAATTAGTAAATAGAGTTACCTGTGTGTAATTTATTCTCTATTTGTTAGAGGATATTAGTGATCAAACAGCCTAATGAAAACCAAGGAACAAACCAGACAGGTCAGGCATAAAGTTCTGGAGAAGTGTAAAACAGGGTTAGGTTATAAAAAATATCCCTGTCAACATCTCATGGAGCACTGTTCAATCCATCATACGAAAATGGTAGGAGTATGGCACAAATGTAAACCTACTAAGACTTGACCTTCCACCTACCCTTCCACTGACAACCAAGGCAAGGAGAGCACTAATTAGAGATGCAGCCAAGAAGCTCATGGTCATTCTGAAGGAGCTTCAGAGATCCACAGCTCAGGTGGTAGAATCTGTCCATGGGACAACTATAAGTCGTGTACTCCACAAATCTGGCCTTTAAGGAAGAACAGCAAGAAGAAAGCCATTTTTGAAAGAAAGCCATAAGAAGTCCCATTTGCAATTAGCCCCAAGCAATGTAGGTCAGATCAGATCAAAGTAGGGAAATGCCGCACACTGTTAGTTGCTGGTGCCCGCAAAGACTGAACAGTCGTAATCAATAATATGAAAATTGCGGCACACAGGATATTTGCTTGTAACATAGTAACATAGTACATAAGGCCGAAAAAAGACATTTGTCCATCCAGTTCGGCCTGTTATCCTGCAAGTTGATCCAGAGGAAGGCAAAAAACCCTGTGAGGTAGAAGCCAATTTTCTCCACTTTAGCGGAATAAAAAATTCCTTCCCGACTCCAATCATGCAATCAGAATAACTCCCTGGATCAACGACCCCTCTCTAGTAGCTATAGCCTGTAATATTATTACGCTCTAGAAACACATCCAGGCCCCTCTTGAATTCCTTTATTGTACTCACCATCACCACCTCCTCAGGCAGAGAGTTCCATAGTCTCACTGCTCTTACCGTAAAGAATCCTCTTCTATGTTTGTGTACAAACCTTCTTTCCTCCAGACGCAGAGGATGTCCCCTCGTCACAGTCACAGTCCTGGGGATAAATAGCTGATGGGATAGATCTCTGTACTGACCCCTGATATATTTATACATATTAATTAGATCTCCCCTCAGTCGTCTTTTTTCTAAAGTGAATAACCCTAATTTTGATAATCTTTCAGGGTACTGTAGTTGCCCCATTCCAGTTATTACTTTAGTTGCCCTCCTCTGAACCCTCTCTAGCTCTGCTATGTCTGCCTTGTTTACAGGAGCCCAGAACTGTGCACAGTACTCCATGTGTGGTCTGACTAGCGATTTGTAAAGTGGTAGGACTATGTTCATATCACGGGAATCTATGCCCCTTTTGATGCAACCCATTATCTTGTTGGCCTTGGCAGCAGCTGCCTGACCTTGGTTTTTGCTGCTTAGTTTGCTGTTTATTAAAATTCCTAGATCCTTTTCCATGTCAGTGTTACCGAGTGTTTTACCATTTAGTATGTACGGGTGACTTGCATTTTTCCTTCCCATATGCATAACCTTACATTTATCAGTGTTAAACCTCATCTGCCACTTATCTGCCCAAGCCTCCAATCTATCCAGATCCCTCTGTAGTAGTATACTGTCCTCTTCAGTGTTAATTACTTTACAGAGTTTAGTGTCATCTGCGAAAATTGATACTTTACTATGCAAGCCTTCTACAAGATCATTAATAAATATATTGAAGAGAATAGGGCCCAATACTGACCCCTGAGGTACTCCACTAGTGACAGTGACCCAATCTGAGTGTGTACCGTTAATAACCACCCTCTGTTTTCTATCACTCAGCCAGTTACTTACCCACATACAGATGTTTTCTCCCAGTCCGAGCATTCTCATTTTATATACTAACCTTTTATGCGGTACAGTGTCAAATGCTTTGGAGAAGTCCAGATATACGACATCCATTGATTCGTCGCTGTCAAGTCTAGAACTTACTTCCTCATAGAAACTGATTAAATTAGTTTGACATGACCGATCCCTCACGAAGCCATGCTGATATGGCGTTATTTGCTTATTTCCGTTGAGATGCTCTAATATAGCATCTCTCAGAAAACCTTCAAACAGTTTACCCACAACAGATGTTAAACTTACCGGCCTATAGTTTCCAGGCTCTGTTTTTGGCCCCTTTTTGAATATTGGCACCACATATACCACGCGCCAATCCTGTGGGACATTCCCTGTCAGTATAGAGTCTGCAAATATCAGAAATAAGGGTCTGGCTATGACATTACTTAATTCCTTTAGGATACGGGGGTGTGTGCCATCCGGTCCTGGCGATTTGTCTATTTTAATCTTTTTAAGCCGCTGATGTACTTCTTCCTGGGTCAGACAGGACACCTTTAATGGGGAATTTATTTTTGCATTCTGCATGTCATCTGACAATTTATTTTCCTCAGTGAATACATTGGAGAAAAAAATATTTAACAGCTTTGCTTTCTCCTCGTCGCTCTCTGCGACTCCCCCCTCATTACTCTTTAAAGGGCCAACACCTTCAGCTTTATACTTTTTAACATTTATATAATTGAAGAACATTTTAGGGTTAGTTTTACTCTTTGGCAATTAATCTCTAGGTCTCTAGTTTGGCCGCTTTTATTTGTTTTTTACATGTTCTATTTTTTTCCTTATAGTTTTTCAGTGCTTCCGTGCTACCCTCCTGTTTTAGTGTTTTATATGCTTTCTTTTTGTCATTTATTGCTTTCTTTACAGTTCTGTTTATCCACATTGGTTTCTTTTTGTTCCTTAACCTTTTATTACCATACGGTATGTACCTCTCACAATGAGATTTTAGGATGTTTTTAAAGATATCCCATTTTGTGTCTGTATTTGTGAGGACTTTGTCCCAGTTAGTTTGGCCTATGGCCTCTCTTAGTTGGCTAAATTTAGCTTTTTTGAAGTTTGGTATTTTTGTTCCTCCCTGTAGAAACGCTCTTTTGAATGATAATTGGAAGGTTATTACTTTATGGTCACTATTTCCCAGGTGTCCCCCGACCTGCACGTCTGTTGTTCTGTCAGGTCTATTGGTTAATACTAAGTCCAGTATGGCCGTCCCTCTAGTCGGGTCCTGAACCAGTTGGGAAAGGTAATTGTCTTTGGTTATAGCCACGAACCTGTTTTCCTTATGAGATATACAAGTTTCAGTTTCCCAGTCTATATCTGGGTAGTTGAAGTCCCCCATAATAACCACCTCATTATGATTTGCCGCCTCGTCTATCTCGTTTAGAAGTAGATTTTCTGTGGACTCTGGTATATTAGGTGGTTTATAGTAAACTCCTATTAGTAATTTATTGTTGTTTTTAGCTCCATGTATCTCTACCCATTGTGACTCCACATGTTCATGTCCCTCACTTATATCTTCTCGGACTGTGGGCTTTAGACAGGACTTTATATAAAGGCAGACCCCTCCCCCTCTCCGGTTTTGACGATCCTTTCTAAACAGACTGTAACCTTGTACATTAACTGCCTAGTCATAGCTATCATCCAGCCATGTCTCAGTTATTCCCACTATGTCATAATCCTCCTCACACATCACTAATTCCAGTTCACCAGTTTTATTAGTCAGGCTTCTGGCATTAGTATACATACATTTGAGAGGTTTATGTATATTTTTTACCCTACACCTTTCCTTCTGAATTGTTCTAGTCCCTCCTTCCATTCCTCCCCCATTCTTATTACCTTGCCCCCGGCCTCTATCTGCACTATCTTCCCCTCCTATAACGTAATTACCCTCCCCCCCAGTCCCTAGTTTAAACACTCCTCCAACCTTCTAGCCATCTTTCTCCCCAGCACAGCTGCCCCTTCCCCATTGAGGTGCAGCCCGTCCCTACGATAGAGCCTGTTGCCGATAGAAAAATCGGCCCAGTTCTCCAGGAACCCAAACCCCTCCTTCCTACACCAGTTCTTGAGCCACTTGTTAATCTCCCTAATCTCCCATTGCCTTTCTTGTGTGGCTCGTGGTACTGGCAGTATTTCGGAAAATACTACCTTTGAGGTCCTTGCCCTCAGCTTTTGACCTAAATCCCTGAAATCATTTTTAAGGACTCTCCGCCTACCTCTAACTTTGTCATTGGTTCCGATATGGACCATGACCGCTGGATCGTCTCCAGCCCCTCCCAGTAATCTGTCAACCTGATCCGCGATGTGTCTAACTCTAGCGCCAGGAAGACAGCACACTGTTCGGCGATTACGGTCTTTGTGACAGATTTCCCTATCTGTTCCCCTAATAATGGAGTCTTGTGATTTTGGTAATTTTATTCATGCAATATAATATAAAATTCATGATCTAGTTCCATTATAGGCTCAGTTAGACAATCACTCTTGATAATGATGGTGACCGGACGTTCTTCAGCAGTCTTATCATTTCATTTGTGTGGTCAGGGGGCGATGAGCTTGATCACAGCTCATCGCCTCCTGACCACACAAATAAGATAATGCAGATCAGACCAAAGCTTTTTGGCCTAAATGCAAAACGCTATATGTGGTGGAAAACTAACACTGCATATCTCCCTGAACACACCTTCCCCACAGTGAAACATGGTAGTGGCAGCATCATGCTGCAGGGATTCTTTTTTTCAGCAGGTACAGGGAAGTTAGTCCGAGTTGATGGTAAAATGGATGGAGCTAAATACAGGATAATCCTGGAGGAAAATGTGTTAGAGGCTGCAAAAAACTTAAGACTGAGGTGGGAGTTCACCTTACAGCAGGACAACGCTAAACATACAGTCATAGCTACAACGGAATGGTTTAGATCAAAGCATAATCATGTGTTAGAATGGTCCAGTCAAAGTTCATACCTAAATCCCATTGAGACTCTGTGGTAAGACTTGAAAATTGCTGTTCACAGACGCTCGCAATCCAATCTGATTGAGCTTGAGCTATTTAGCAAAGAAGAATGGGCAAAAATTTCAGCATCTAGCAAGCTGGTAGAAACATACCCCAAAAGACTTGCAGCTGTAATTGCAGTGAAAGGTATTGATTGAGGGGGGCTGAATATAAATGCATCCCACACTTTCCATATTTTTATTTATTAAATATTTTGAAAACCATGTATCGTTTTCTTTTCACTTCACACATATTTGATACTTTGTGTTAGTCTATTTGCTACTTTGTGTTGGTCTATCTATCGTTGGGGTTCCTTGGGCCCACCAGACAAAATTATTTTTTGGGCCCTTTTGAATCAAAGAAGTAGACCTTAGTTTCAAGTGATAGCTCCAAATGGGATTTGTCTCCTTGAGGCCCACTATGGCTTCCGAGATTAGGCACATCGGAGAATCCTCTGGTACTCTAGTAGGCCAGTCCAACCTCATATATATAATGCTGTACTCAGTAATCTACAGTCTTTCCTTTATTATTTTCAAAATATATAAATAACTGTCAATTAGCTTCTAAACATAGAAAATACTGAAGTTTAAAACTGGCCCTGAAAAGTTGCACAATGTTTCAATATTAAATGACTAGAGATGAGCGAATCGAAGTTGACGAAGTGGAATTCAATCCGAATTAAAAAAAAAATATATATTTGCTTTGGGTATCAAATCGCATTTTTTCATAAAATGACTGCTGCACATGTGAGGACATGGAGCAAGGAACTCTGGGAAGGCAGGATCACCCATAATGCCATGCATGCAGCCAATCAGCAGCCAGCCAGCCCTGTGATGTCACAGCCCTATAAATAGCCTCAGCCATCTTAGATTCTGCCATTTTCCAGTGTATTTAGTGCAGGGAGAGACGTCAGCAGGTGCTAGGGACAGTACTAGAAAAAACTTAATTGTGCTAAAAAAAACAATTTACAAGTTCAAGGAAAGAATTTTTAAGGTGTAGGTAAAGGATAGGGAGGAATCAATCCACAGCATTTCTGTTGAAAAGGGTTCAGTAGCGGAGGTTACAGCCTGGGTAATGGGAACAATCCTATTACACCTTGCTGCACTGAATGGGGACCCAAATTGCCATTATACAGCTCTGCAATTCCAGCAAACCCGTCTTGTTATGTTCTGTTTGATACAGCCATTAACAGTGTTTATTACAAGGAAATATTTCTATGTCTTATTTGCCCTTGTGCGGTGCAGTAATATGTTCTAAAGCATTTTTTGGCTTGTATTAGTGGGAAAAAAGGGCTTATTAGCCGCTGTGTGGTGAAGTGCGAAAATTATAGCCTTTTTTGTCGTGTATTAGTGGCAAAAGATAAATATATTTGCTGTTCAGCAGTGCAGTTATATGTTATAAAACCCTTTTTGTCGTGTAATAGTGGAAAAATTTTAATATATTTGCCGTTCAGCTGTGCCACTAATACATGACAAAAAGGTTCTTTAGAACATATACAGTGGGGCAAAAAAGTATTTAGTCAGCCACCAATTGTGCAAGTTCTCCAACTTAAAAAGATAAGAGAGGCCTGTAATTTTTATCATAGGTATACCTCAACTATGAGAGACATAATGAGAAAAAAAAATCCAGAAAATCACATTGTCTGATTTTTAAAGAATTTATTTGCAAATTATGGTGGAAAATAAATATTTGGTCAATAACAAAAGTTAATCTCAATACTTTGTTATATACCCTTTGTTGGCAATGACAGAGGTCAAACGTTTTCTGTAAGTCTTCACAAGGTTTTCACACACTGTTGCTGGTATTTTGGCCCATTCCTGCATGCAGATCTTTTCTAGAGCAGTGATGTTTTGGGGCTGTCGCTGGGCAACACGGACTTTCAACTCCCTCCAAAGGTTTTCTATGGGGTTGAGATCTGGAGACTGGCTAGCCCATTCCAGGGCCATGAAATGCTTCTTACGAAGCCACTCCTTCGTTGCCCAGGCAGTGTGTTTGGGATCATTGTCATGCTGAAAGACCCAGCCACATTTCATCTTCAATGCCCTTGCTGATGGAAGGAGATTTTCACTCAAAATCTCAGGATACATGGCCCCATACATTCTTTCCTTTACATGGATCAGTCGTCCTGGTCCCTTTGCAGAAAAACAGCCCCAAAGCATGAAGTTTCCACCCCCATGCTTCACAGTAGGTATGGTGTTCTTTGGATGCAACTCAGCATTCTTTCTCCTCCAAACACGACGAGTTCTACTTTGGTTTCATCTGACCATATGACATTCTCCCAATCCTCTTCTGGATCATCCAAATGCTCTCTAGCAAACTTGAGATGGGCCCGGACATGTACTGGCTTAAGCAGAGGGACATGTCTGGCACTGCAGGATTTGAGTCCCTGGAGACGTAGTGTGTTAGTGATGGTAGCCTTTGTTACTTCGGTCCCAGCTCTCTGCAGGTCATTCACTAGGTCCCCCTGTGTGGTTCTGGGATTTTTGCTCACAGTTCTTGTGATCATTTTGACCCCACGAGGTGAGATCTTGCGTGGAGCCCCAGATCGAGGGAGATTATCAGTGATCTTGTATGTCTTTCATTTTCTAATAATTGCTCCCACAGTTGATTTCTTCACACCAAGCTGCTTGCCTATTGCAGATTCAGTCTTCCCAGCCTGGTGCAGGGCTACAATTTTGTTTCTGGTGTCCTTCAACAGCTCATTGGTCTTGGCCATAGTGGAGTTTGGAGTGTGACTGCTTGAGGTTGTGGACAGGTGTCTTTTATAGTGATAACAAGTTCAAACAGGTGTCATTAATACAGGTAACGAGTGGAGGACAGAGGAGCCTCTTAAAGAAGAAGTTACAGGTCTGTGAGAGCCAGAAATCTTGCTTGTTTGTAGGTGACCAAATACTTATTTTACAGAGGAATTTACCAATTAATTCATTAGAAATCCTACAATGTGATTTCCTGTATTTCCTACAAAGGGTATATAACAAAGTATTGAGATGAACTTTGTTATTGACCAAATATTTATTTTCCACCATAATTTGCAAATAAATTCTTTAAAAATCAGACATGTGATTTTCATCTCATTTTCAGATGTGATTTTCTGGATTTTTTTTTCTCATTATGTCTCTCATAGTTGAGGTATACCTATGATAAAAATTACAGGCCTCTCTCATCTTTTTAAGTGGGAGAACTTGCACAATTGGTGGCTGACTAAATACTTTTTTGCCCCACTGTATATGTTCTAAAGCCCTTTTTGTCGTGTATTAGTCGCAAAAGTAAAATATATTTGCCGTTCAGCAGTGCAGTCACATGTTCAAAACCCCTTTTTGTCGTGTATTAGTGGCAAAAGTAAAATATATTTGCCGTTCAGCAGTGCAGTCACATGTTCAAAACCCCTTTTTGTCGTGTATTAGTGGCAAAAGTTAAATATATTTGCCGTTCAGCAGTGCAGTTATATGTTCTACAGCCCTTTTTTGTATATTAGTTGCAAAAGTGGCAAAAGTAAAATATATTTGCCGTTCAGTGGTGCAGTTATATGTTCTAAAGCCCTTTTTGTTGTGTACTAGAGGCAACAGTAAAATATATTTGCCATTCAGCGGTGCAGTTATATTTTCTAAAGCCTTTTGTGGAGTGTATAAGAGGAAGGACCTATTTGCCGTTCAGCTGTGCAGTTATATGTTATAAAGCCCTTTTTGTTGTGTAATAATGGCAAAATAAAAATATATTTGCAGTTCAGCAGTGCAGTTATACAGTATGTTTTAAAGCCTTTTTGTGGTGTGTATAAGTGGAAAAAAATAAGGGCCTATTTGCCATTCAGCGGTGCAGTTATATGTTCTAAAGCCCTTTTTTGTATGTATTAGTGGCAAAAAAATATTTGTAATTGTGTGGTGAAGTGAGAAAATTAAAGCCCTTTTTGGCATGTATTAGTGGAAAAAAAAGGGCTTATTAGCTGTTATGTGGTGAAGTGAGAAAATTATAGACTTTTTTGGGGTGTTTTAATTTCCTTTTTATTTATTTATTTCATCTAACAGTATGTCAGACAGAAAAGTGCCATGCCCTGCAGAGGGGAGTAGCATGGGCCTAAATGTTTCTGATGCAGGTACAGGTCGCAGCAGAGTAAGGGGGCGTGGCAGCAGGAGTCGCAGCAAGAGGCCTGAGCTCCCGGTGTCATCTAGAGGTCGTGTCTTGACCAGCAACCCAGCGGTTCTTGAATGGTTGACTCGATCATCTCTGTTTTGGGTCCACTCCTGTTTTTTTGGCATTAGCAATACTGATGGATTGCTGACCAAATGCTGACTGAGTGAAGGCGGATGCTCAACAGACAGGATCCGTTTTTTGGGGGTTATTGTTCTGACGGATCAGAGGAAGGGCGATGAGGAAGACGAGGCAGAGGACCCAGACACACCGTGGCAGTATGCAGTGGAGATGGAGACAGGGAGTCCCTCCGAGTCACTTGCAGAAATATCCAAATGCATGTTCACTTGCTTGCGTAGTGACAGCCGAATTGTCACCATTCGGCAGAGGGATGACTTCTGGCTCTCCACCTTGTTGGAACCTCGCTACCGATACAAAATGGGGGCATTTTTCACACGCGCTGAGGGGGAAGACAAACTGAACTACTAAAGAGACATCCTATGTAGTCAGTTTGCCGCTGCCTATCTGCACATCTTGCAGGTCTGACCAAGAGGCCCTCTGCGTTCACGATCCTCTGCCATGGCTGCTGTGGCAGGGTGGGGGGGGCGGGGTTAGGAGCAGTTACAACTCCATCAGCAGCAAATTGAGTCTAGAGTCGCTGATGAGCAGCTTTCTTCACCCGTCTAGTGAAGAAACTACTCACCAGCAGCAGCTAGACTTGGAGCAGGACCTGAACCAGCAGGTGGTGGCAGACTTGGACAGCACCCTGCCACCCCGCTGGACTACTTTGCAGCCAAACTGGATGACACCTTCTCCACTCTACAAGAAAGAATGAAAGCAGCTCACGCGGTCTCATCGGGTCACCAGAATGCAACAGCCGCCAAGAGGATTGCAGATCCACAGCGGTCACACCAGATAGTTGAAGTAGAAAAGTCGCAGCAGCATCTCTGTTTTTTTCTTTTTATTGTGAAAACTTCACAACATATACACAAATAAAGTGCAACGTTTCGGCTGTAACCAGCCTTTATCAAGCATAATCAAAAAGTGACATGTTCCGACATTAAATAGGGTAACCTCCACCCTCCTCAAAACCATCCTCCAATAATATGCGTCTACCTGCAATACCTAGCCAATCATAACTGTTCACAGTTACATTCCCTCTTTTGCATATATCAGCAGTCTAACCTGTGTAAGCTTCACCATGGTCTTACATGCTCCCGACCGAAGTTCGCGTCTCTGCTTCCACACTGCGCAAATTCGCGCTGCCCAATGTTTGCATATCACCCAGACAACCACGCTGCAAATCTCGCGGAAATCCCGCGTGCACGCGTCACAATACGTCTCTCCTCATGTCACACAGCCGGCTCCGGGACTAACAGCCGCGCACGGATATGACATCACTATGTATCCAGTTGCCAGGGTAATGTACAAAACTAATTGCAGACACAGCGAAAACGGAGCTAAAGGAGTAAGGGTCCATCTACCCAATAATTCATGTCATATATATATACATTATGTACAGAATTATTAGGCAAATGAGTATTTTGACCACATCATCCTCTTTATGCATGTTGTCTTACTCCAAGCTGTATAGGCTCGAAAGCCTACTACCAATTAAGCATATTAGGTGATGTGCATCTCTGTAATGAGAAGGGGTGTGGTCTAATGACATCAACACCCTATATCAGGTGTGCATAATTATTATTCCTTTCCTTTGGCAAAATGGGTCAAAAGAAGGACTTGACAGGCTCAGAAAAGTCAAAAATAGTGAGATATCTTGCAGAGGGATGCAGCACTCTTAAAATTGCAAATCTTCTGAAGCGTGATCATCGAACAATCAAGCGTTTCATTCAAAATAGTCAACAGGGTCGCAAGATAACTGCCCATGAACTGAGAAAAGTCAAGCGTGCAGCTGCCAAGATGCCACTTGCCACCAGTTTGGCCATATTTCAGAGCTGCAACATCAATGGAGTGCCCAAAAGCACAAGGTGTGCAATACTCAGAGACATGGCCAAGGTAAGAAAGGCTGAAAGATGACCACCACTGAACAAGACACACAAGCAGAAACGTCAAGACTGGGCCAAGAAATATCTCAAGACTGATTTTTCTAAGGTTTTATGGACTGATGAAATGAGAGTGAGTCTTGATGGGCCAGATGGATGGGCCCGTGGCTGGATTGGTAAAGGGCAGAGAGCTCCAGTCCGACTCAGACGCCAGCAAGGTGGAGGTGGAGTACTGATTTGGTCTGGTATCATCAAAGATGAGCTTGTGGGGCCTTTTCGGGTTGAGGATGGAGTCAAGCTCAACTCCCAGTCCTACTGCCAGTTTCTGGAAGACACCTTCTTCAAGCAGTGGTACAGGAAGAAGTCTGCATCCTTCAAGAAAAACATGATTTTCATGCAGGACAATGCTCCATCACATGCGTCCAAGTACTCCACAGCGTGGCTGGCAAGAAAGGGTATAAAAGAAGAAAATCTAATGACATGGCCTCCTTGTTCACCTGATCTGAACCCCATTGAGAACCTGTGGTCCATCATCAAATGTGAGATTTACAAGGAGGGAAAACAGTACACCTCTCTGAACAGTGTCTGGGAGGCTGTGGTTGCTGCTGCACGCAATGTTGATGGTGAACAGATCAAAACACTGACAGAATCCATGGATGGCAGGCTTTTGAGTGTCCTTGCAAAGAAAGGTGGCTATATTGGTCACTGATTTGTTTTTGTTTTGTTTTTGAATGTTAGAAATGTGTATTTGTGAATGTTGAGATGTTATATTGGTTTCACTGGTAAAAATAAATAATTGAAATGGGTATATATTTGTTTTTTGTTAAGTTGCCTAATAATTGTGCACAGTAATAGTCACCTTCACACACCGATATCCCCCTAAAATAGCTAAAACTAAAAACAAACTAAAAACTACTTCCAAAAATATTCAGCTTTGATATTAATGAGTTTTTTGGGTTCATTGAGAACATGGTTGTTGTTCAATAATAAAATTAATCCTCAAAAATACAACTTGCCTAATAATTCTGCACTCCCTGTATATCCACATCCAACAAATTGTGGCAGGACACGTATATGACTTGGTGATGTACATTTATTTAGGGACTAGGCATATAGTCATCACAAGCTGGTTACACATATCATTCTAGAGGATATAACAAACATGATTAAAAACAATAAAAAATACACTAAGATTATACAGGATACGGAGGATGATCTCAATAAAGTGCTTTTATATATCCTAACTTGGGGATCACCTTATTCAATCCCTGCCACACTAAACTCTAAATTGAGACCATGTGGTTGCAGGGATCGCAGGGTATATATTCACTTAAGTTCTTTCTTCCTTAAGATTTTTTCTCTGTCTCCACCCCTTCTAAGGAAACCCACTGCATCAATGACTCTAAAGAGCAACTGATTAATAGAATGTCCCTGCTCAATGAAATGTCTGGCGACTGGATTATCCAACGCACCTTTCCTTATTGTGCTCTTATATTTGTTGATCCTTTCTCTCACTTCCATTGTAGTCTCACCCACATAGATGAGACTACAAGGACACTGCATCATATAAATAACAACTTTTGATCGACAGGTGAAGAAACCATTAATTTTAAATACTTTTCCACTATAGGGGTGTGTAAATGTATTACCCTTCATTCAGTTACTGCAATTGCAGCATGACAGGCACGGGAAATTACCATTCTTTTTAGGAGCCAGATATAATTGCCAATCCACCTTTGGAACACCAACATCACATTTCACCAGCTTATCCCGTAAATTGGCATTCCTTTTGTAAGCCATGATTGGAGGGACAGAAAATTCCTTAATCTCGGGTAACCCCCGTTGTAAAATATGCCATTCCTTTCTAAGGATGTTGGCAATCACACCACTGTCTTGTCCAAAAATGGAAACAAAAGGAATCCTTTCCATAATCCTGTCGCCAGATGACTCAATGAGCGTGGACTCCCTATCAATTCCCATGATCCTTTTCTTTGTTCTCAATAACAGCTGTCTAGGGTAACCTCTATCAGCAAACTTGTTACACATTTCATCAACTCTCTTGGAAAAATTACCTTCTTGTGAGACAATCCTTCTAACTCTCAACAGTTGACTCCATGGTAAGGAGTCAACCATGCGTCGCGGGTGGTAACTATTGTAAACCAGTAAATAGTTTCTATCTGTCGGCTTTTGATAGATATCTGTGTGTATAACACCATCAATGATGTGTACCCTGACATCAAGAAATTGTAATTTATTTTCCGATACTGTGACTGTAAACTGTAGTCCAGGGACCCCCCTGTTCAGGTGAGTATGGAAATTATGCAATTCCTCCCTGGTCCCACGCCATATCATGAAAATGTCGTCGATGTAGCGTAACCAGCACAGGACCCTCCCAAAGAATGCAGATCGATAAACAAGCCTATCCTCCACCTGTGCCATAAACATATTGGCATAAGTTGGGGCCACATTGGACTCCATGGCCACGCTTCAGTTGTTAAAAGAAGTCCTCAAAGAGAAAATAATTTCTCCTCAGGACAACCTCTAAAAGGTGGAGGACAAGCCGGCTCGCATCAAGGGAGAGTCCGGTGCTGGTCAAGGCCACATCGACGACATTCAACCCATAGGTGTGGTCAATTGACGTATATAACGAGACCACATCAAAACTGACAAGCAGAAATTGTGAGGGAAATTGAATTTTCCTTAATTTACCCCAAAAATCTCCAGTGTCCTTGATATAAGAGGGGCCCATGGTTGCATGGACCCGCAACAGTCTATCAAGGAAAATCGAGATTGTGTTAAAGACGGATCCCCTTCCAGACACAATCGGTCTGCCAGGCGGATCCTCCAATCCTTTATGTATCTTAGGGAGTGTATATATCATGGGGGTAATTGGATGGTCAACCCTTAAATAATTGTTTAAGTCATCATCTATGACAGCTTTATGTAGGGCCTCATCCAAAATTCCACCAATCTCCCGCATGATATCCCACTTGGGATCTCCTCCCAACACCTCATATACCTCAACATCATCCAATTGTCTCATAATTTCCATGACATACTTAGGGGTATCCATCAAAACCACGGCACCCCCCTTGTCATCTGGCTTAATGGTAATAGTTATTATCCACAAGTGCCTCAATAGCTTGTCTTTCCTGTATAGAGAGATTGGCCCTAACATGATTGTCACCATCAGATCTCATTCTCTCTATCTGTTTATGTACAATTTCAATATACAATTCGACCACATGATTGTTACGCGGTAGGGAGAAATTGCTATTATGGTTCAACTAAAATGTATTAAACGGCAATTCAATACTCTGTTTACTCCCATGGGAGCGGGTACTAGTGTCCTTATAGGTGGCAAAAAATCCTTTTAGTCTCAACCTCCTAAAGAAACGCTGCAAGTCCAATTCCAGATTAAACTAGTCCCGTATACCTGTAGGAGAAAATTTTAGACCTCGGCTCAGCACTCGAACCTGTTCTGGACTGAGGGACACTGAAGAAATATTGACCACCAATTGTGTCATTTCCTTAGGTTGCGCCACGTGGGTCTCCTCATCTCCTTGTTGGGACCCAAATGTGGGGGTGGTAAGCTTCTTCCGGAGCCGATGGTGTCTCCTCCCACCCCTCCTGCATCTCCGCCACCTGCCTTTTTTGGAGCTCCTAAAAAAGCAGATGTGCTGGATTCATCAGTGGATTCAGAATCACAAGTAGTGAATCCAAAATGTCCTTGTTCAAACCTCCGACCCTTTCTTCTCCGCGATCTATGCTGAACAGATGAGCTCTGCCAATTATATACTTTACCCAGTTGGTAGCCCTCTAGATCTCTATGCCACTTATCACGTTTTGTTCTCTCAACCTCATTCTTGTGGCGTGATATATATTGTGCCACTTTATCCTTATGGGTTGTAAGATCCTCTGCACCAATAAGGTTCTGGATCTGTGTATCAAGACTATTAAGTGTCCGCTTAATATTGTCAACTTCCTTGTGCAGATAATCAATATTAAGCAGCATAAGATCAAAAGAGTATCTGTTATTAACAGCTTCAAATTTTTTACAGAATTCTTCATTATTCGGAAACAAGTTAGGGCGGAGGTGAGACCTGAGGCCCCTAGGTATCCTCTCATTCCTGTAATATTCCTTTAATGTGCTGAGATGCAACACCATGGTAACCAATTTCTTGGACTCCTGTTCATGTTTGCATTTCAATAGGTCAACAGATGGAGTGCTCAAAAAGGAAATATATGTGGTATCATCCCCAATCAGTCTTTGAATATCATCCTCCGTATACATGCATATATCCTTAAGTGAAGCTTCTGTGTTCTTACCCGAACCTGAGGAGTTCTCCATGTTAACACTTGTAACGTGTGTATCTCCCCCAGTGCCAGCCTTCCAGATCAAGACAGTAGAAAAAAGAATGAAAGCAGCACATGCGGTCTCATTGGGTCACCAGAATGCAACAGCCGCCAAGAGGACCGCAGATCCACAGCGGTCACACCAGAAAGCTGAAGTAGAAAAGTCGCAGCAGCATCTCCGGTTTTTTCTTTTTATTGCGAAAACTTCCCATGGGAGTAAACAAAGTATTGAATTGCCGTTTAATAAATTTGAGTTGAAACGTAATAGCAATTTCTCACCACCGCGTAACAATCATGTGGTCAAATCATATATTGAAATTGTACATAAACAGATAGAGAGAATGAGATCAGATGGTGACAATCATGTTAGGGCCAATCTCTCTATACAGGAAAGACAAGCTATTGAGGCACTTGTGGATAATAAATCCATTACCATTAAGCCAGATGACAAGGGGGGAGTGTTGACCATCCAATTATTCCCATGATATATACACTCCCTAAGATACATAAAGGATTGGAGAATCCGCCTGGAAGACCGATTGTATCTGGCAGGGGATCCGTCTTTAACACAATCTCGATTTTCCTTGATAGACTGTTGCGGGTCCATGCAACCATGGCCCCCTCTTATATCAAGGACACTGGATATTTTTTGGGGTAAATAAAGGAAAATTCAATTTCCCTCACAATTTCTGCTTGTCAGTTTTGATGTGGTCTCGTTATATACGTCAATTGACCACACCTATGGGTTGAATGTCATCGATGTGGCCTTGACCAGCAACGGACTCTCCCTGGATGCGAGCCGGCTTGTCCTCCGCCAACTGAAGCGTGGCCATGGGGTCCAATGTGGCCCCAACTTATGCCAACATGTTTATGGCACAGGTGGAGGATAGGCTTGTTTATCGATCTGCATTCTTTGGGAGGGTCCTGTGCTGGTTACGCTACATCGACGACATTTTCATGATATGGGGTGGGACCAGGGAGGACTTGCATGATTTCCATACTCACCTGAACAGGGGGGTCCCTGGACTACAGTTTACAGTCACAGTATCGGAAAATGAATTACAATTTCTTGATGTCAGGGTACACATCATTGATGGTGTTATACACACAGATATCTATCAAAAGCCGACAGATAGAAACAATTTACTGGTTTACAATAGTTACGACCCGCTACGCATGGTTGACTCCTTACCATGGAGTCAACTGTTGAGAGTTAGAAGGATTGTCTCACAAGAAGGTAATTTTTCCAAGAGAGTTGATGAAATGTGTAACAAGTTTGCTGATAGAGGTTACCCTAGACAGCTGTTATTGAGAACAAAGAAAAGGATCATGGGAATTGATAGGGAGTCCACGCTCATTGAGTCATCTGGCGACAGGATTATGGAAAGGATTCCTTTTGTTTCCATTTTTGGACAAGACAGTGGTGTGATTGCCAACATCCTTAGAAAGGAATGGCATATTTTACAATGGGGGTTACCCCAGATTAAGGAATTTTCTGTCCCTCCAATCATGGCTTACAAAAGGAATGCCAATTTACGGGATAAGCTGGTGAAATGTGATGTTGGTGGTCCAAAGGTGGATTGGCAATTATATCTGGCTCCTAAAAAGAATGGTAATTTCCCGTGCCTGTCATGCTGCAATTGCAGTAATTTAATGAAGGGTAATACATTTACACACCCCTATAGTGGAAAAGTATTTAAAATTAATGGTTTCTTCACCTGTCGATCAAAAGACGTTATTTATATGATACAGTGTCCTTGTAGTCTCATCTATGTGGGTGAGACTACAATGGAAGTGAGAGAAAGGATCAACAAACATAAGAGCACAATAAGGAAAGGTGCGTTGGATAAACCAGTCGCCAGACATTTCATTGAGCAGGGACATTCTATTAATCAGTTGCTCTTTAGAATCATTGATGCAGTGGGTTTCATTAGAAGGGGTGGAGACAGAGAAAAAATCTTAAGGAAAAAAGAACTTAAGTGGATATTTACCCTGCGATCACTGCAACCACATGGTCTCAATTTAGAGTTTAGTGTGGCAGGGATTGAATAATGTGATCCCCAAGTTAGGATCTATAAAAGCACTTTATTGAGATCATCCTTCGTATCCTGTCTAATCTAAGTGATTTTTTTAAATTGTTTTTAATCATGTTTGTTATATCCTCTAGAATGATATGTGTAACCAGCTTGTGATAACTATATGCCTAGTCCCTAAATAAATGTACATCACCAAGTCATATACGTGTCCTGCCACAATTTGTTGGATGTGGATATATATATATGACATGAATTATTGGGTAGATGGACCCTTACTCCTTTAGCTCCGCTTTCGCTGTGTCTGCAATTAGTTTTGTGCATTACCCTAGCAACTGGATACATAGTGATGTCATATCCGTGCGCGGCTGTTAGTCCCGGAGCCGGCTGTGTGACATGAGGAGAGACGTATTGTGACGCGTGCACGGGGGATTTCCGCGAGATTTGCAGCGTGGTTGCCTGGGTGATATGCAAACATTGGGCAGCGCGAATTTGCGCAGTGTGGAAACAGAGACGCGAACGTCGGGCGGGAGCATGTAATACCATGGTGAAGCTTACACAGGTGAGACTGCTGATATATGCAAAAGAGGGAATGTAACTATGAACAGTTATGATTGGCTAGGTACTGCAGGTAGACGCATATTATTGGATGATGGTTTTGAGGAGGGTGGAGGTTACCCTATTTAATCTCGGTACATGTCACTTTTTGATTATGCTTGATAAAGGCTTGATAAACGTTGCCTAACTGCCTAACATGCAATACATCTGGGGTCATCTATCTACTACAGTGTCCGTGTAAACGCCAATATATTGGAAGAACGAAAAGGTTACTGAAGACTAGAATCAGTGAACACATTACTAATATAAAAAAGGGTTATGCCAAACACTCCCTCTCGAAACATTATGATGAGGTGCTTAACAGGGACCCGTCTAAATTATTCTTTACAGCATTAGAGAAAATTAATAAACATTGGAGAGGTGGGAACTACATTAAGAGGATGTCCAGAGCCGAGTCTAAACACATCTACGAATTTGGCTGCCTATTACCGGCAGGCCTGAATTCGGATTTGGAGATTTTTGGCTTTTTGTAGGATGGCGGCCCCTTCTCCGATGGGGGGTCCCAGAGTTTACCATTTCTGGTTCTGGGGCTCCTCCTCTGAGTGGGGACCGCCACCCATGGGCATCCGTTTCTAGACCAACTTATGTGGTTTCCAGACTCTCTACTATGAATATATATATGCTCTCGATTTATTTACTTTTCAGCCGACATAATATGGGTTATTTGCAAAATTTGTATGATTGTAATGAAAATTTGTTAGATTGTAATGTTAATTTATATTCTTAGGATTATTAAGGTGCTTTTATATATATTAAAATAATTTTTTTAACTTATGATCGGGGTATTTGCCAATCCTACAGCGGTTTTCACCTAATTTATGTAAAAACGCAACTAGGTGAAAAAAACCGCAATGATACCGCATGAAAACCGCAATGGAGTCTACAGCTCCAAAAACCAGCTTTTCCGGAATACCGAAAGGACTATAAAAGGTGGAGAAGGAGGACTTGCGCTTTTACCACTGAGGAAGGGGTGTAGACGCCCCGAAACGCGTCTGGTGACTGGAAGAGAAGCGCCCACCTAACCCACTGGATCCGGATGAAAGATATTGCATGGCCATGCGATAACTAATTGCACCAATACCACTCTAGGATACAGGAGACAACTACAGGTTCCACCAGCGATTTACCATTCCCATTAGCCGAATCCCGTGATCCCGCGTTATCGTGACGTCAGCAGCCCGAGATTTGCTACGTGAGACGCCGAAGCGGCCGACATCACTCGCTTCTCGTGGCAGGAGGCTCAGCGCGGTGATTTGGTACAACTGTGGATAAGGTAGGAACCTGTACTCTACATTGAGTGGCTTTATTCATAGCCCTGTGCGGCTATACCGGACCAACTGTGGAGAGACTTTTGCATCGGAACGTTTATCAATAATTAAGAGGACACTTGAGTACTAACTTGGAGTCAGATTTACTCCTGATTGGGACATTCGAACTGCTGACCGCGGTCTGCGGTCCAAGTGCTATTATCAAGCATGCAAAGATTGTGCAATTTCCATCTGCCAGTGTTTAACTAATTATATTTGCCAGTGTGATTTTATGTTGGCGCCAACCATCATTTTATGAAATTTTAGATTTGAATGTGTTGAGATTTATTTGCATACCATTTATTAAATATTGTACCCTATGGTCCAGATGGTGTGAGTGCTCACTCCTTTCTTTTTCTGCAATAAACGTTGCACTTTATTTGTGTATATGCTGTGAAGTTTTCGTAATAAAAAGAAAAAAACGGAGATGCTGCTGCGACTTTTCTACTTCAACCTTCCCCACTCTGTCGGGGGTCTCTACTTGTCTAAGCATTTAATAGAACCGGTTCTGTAGACATCTATGTGCAATCAGCTGAGGACGGTGTAAAAAGAGTGCGCTTCTTCTTGACGCTAACATCAACCTATAAGGCTGAGTTGATTCTTGAGTTATTTGTTCAGTTTTACCTGGTAACTGCCTAAATAAGTGAAGTGTGCAGTGATTCAAAGAGCAACGCCTGTCATCTGCATGTCCTACTGACTCACAGTATTATTTCACTACCAAAGCAGACTCCCTATGCGTGTTACTGCAAGGCACAGTGTTCTACACCACTATAAAGGCTCTCTGCAGCCAGGAAATAGCAGTTTTTTAACGCAATTTGCCGCGAATAAATTTGGATCGAACAAAATTTTTATGAAAAATTTGGCGAACAGTCCAAATCAAATTTTTTATAAGATTCGCTAATCTTTAGTAATGACTAAAGGATTTATTCCATCAGGACATCTATCTGCTATCTGTATGGCAAGTAGGGCACATGAATATCACAGATGATGGCACCAACTTGAGAAGACCTTTCTCTTGTAACTGGAGAGGGGAGCTGCTGCAAAGAAACTACAAACCATGTGACACTCTATAAATTATCATTATTATTATTATTATTATTATTATTATTTTTATTATTATTATTTATTTTAGAATAACAGGGCAAATGGGCGTATCAAAAGGAAACCAAGGTTTTTTTGTTTTGTTATTTTTTAATGTTTTCGTCTAGGGTTTATATGAACACATTATAGCAGGGAATTAAGGGTAGCACATAAGGAAAGCTTTATTCAAAGGCAATTCCCTATGTAAAGGCTATTGCATTCCTTGAAACAGAAATATTAGGAAAGATATCATAGTTGTGTTCTTTTTAGGTGACGATTTGTTCTTGTATCTGATTTTTCAGCACATTGCTCCTGGCTTCATGACAAAGCATTGTACGTAATAGAAAATCGTATATAATATATTACCATGCAGTAATACAGAAAAAGGAGACAGAGGTAATCATATTTTTATCTGCTATTAAGCACAGAACATCTCCCCTGGGACACAACGGAAATTATGTTCAAGAGGAATCATGGAAGGCTTTAGGCACACAAACTAAAGAACAGATAAAGGTGTTCACACAAGGGATTACTAAGTTCTCATATTTAAAAAAAATATATTTGTTATATTATACATATCTATATTTATAAAAATAGATTACCGTATTTTCACCCCATAACATACACTTTATTTACCCCCAAAGTGGGGGGAAATGTCACTGCTTCTTATAGGGTGAATACTAATGAGCGCTTCCATTATGGAAGCACTCCTTAGTACTGGAGGACTTGGAAACGTTGATTGCAGCGTTCCCCAGGCTCTGCACTCACCACTTCCTGGTCCTCTGCTATTGGCTGTGCTGTTGCTGCGCACAGCGTGAAGGCACTCTGTGACCTTAAGCTGTGCGTGTCAAGTCATAGCACAGTCGATGGTAGCAAGAAGAAGAGAGGGCACTGGAGGTGAGAAGCGGCAACATCCGGAGATGGAGAAATAGGTTGATTTTCTATCATATGTGATCTGAAGCTGGGGGCTGATATGAGGCTGGAAGCTGATGATATGAGGCTGGGGGCTGATATATGGCTAGGGGTTGATATGAGGCTGGAGGCTGTTATATGGATGGGGCTGAAATGAGGCTAGGGCTAATATATGGCTGGGGGCTGATATATGGCTGGGGGCTGATATGAGGCTGGGGCTGATATGAGGCTGGGGCTGTTATAGAGCTGAGGGCTGATATAAAGCTTTTGGGGCTGATATGAGGCATTTGGGGCTGATATGAGGCATGTATTGCTGCTATGAGGCTGGAGGCTGGTATGAGCCATGGGGGCTAATATGAGGTATGGGGTTATCATGTGAGGTCTGAATGTGGGGGTCCTATTTATATTGGGGATCTTATCTGAAGTCTGGTTGGGAGTCATTGACATTGGGGTCTGAGTTGAGTTCTGAATGAGGGATGTGTGCTGCCATCTTATTAACATTGGGGGTCTAATTGGTGGTCTGATCTGAGGTCAAATGACATTTTATTTTTTCTTATTGTCTTCTAGTGACGGACAAACATCGGTCTGGACATTTTGCGAACGCGCGTTCACAATCAAATGTTCGTGTACCGCGCGTTTGCGGCGGGCCCATTTACTTTAATGGCAGGCCAACCTGAAAAACCTTAAGGTCGTATTTGCAGCCACCAAATACTTACTAGAAGTGCACAAATAGTCCCACAACATGGACAGTGACATACCAGAGGGGGATCAATGACAAAAATTCCCACAAAAAATATGTATTTTAATCAGGGCCCATTTTTATGCGTCTTAAAGGGAAACTTTCGAAAATGTACCCTGCTGAAGCCTAGAAAATTTTTATTTTAGGCCACGGGAGTACAGCCCCCAAAAATTAGGCATTCACATGACAGAAAAGAACAAGTGATTATGAGGCTGGAGGTATATTAGACGGTCAGTGGATAACAATTTTACTGCAGGCCAGTGCATGCCCCAAAAAATAGGCATTCACCTGACAGAAAAGAACTTGTGATGATGTGACTGGAGGTACATTAGGCAATCACCTGCTAAAAATTTTACTGTACAAGCCCTAAAAATTAGGCGGCATTCACCTGACAGAAAAGAACTTGTGATGATGTGGCTGGAGGTACATTAGTTGGTCACCGGATAAAAATTTTACTGTAGGCCAGTACAGGCCCCAATAATTAGGCATTCACCTCACAGAAAATAAATTGTGATGATGTGGCTGGAGGTACATTAGGTGGTCACTGGCTACAAAAATTAAAATGTAGGCCAGTACAGGCCCCAAAAATGAGGCATTCACCTGACAGAAAATAACTTGTGATTATGTGGCTGGAGGTACATTAGGCGGTCACTGGATAAAAATTTTACTGTAGGCCAGTCAAGGCCCAATAAATTAGGCATTCACCTCAAAGAAAAGATCTAGTGATTATGTGTCTGGAGGTATATTAGGCGGTCACTGGGCTACAAATTTTACTGTAGGACACTGGAGTAGAGGCGCCAAAAATTAGGCATTCACCTGACAGAAAAGGCCTTTTATGCCGCTGTCTATACATAAGACAAGGACCATTCCTTGTTCTGGGTTGTGGCGGATATGTGTGGGCTGGCATAAGGAAATTTAATCACACGTCATCGTCACAGGTGTTGAATTCCTCCGAGATCCATGGATAATTCATTTTTAGAAATGTGAAGTAGTTCACACTGTCGTGAGCTAAGCGAGTGCGCTTATCTGTCACGATCCCCCCTGCTGCGCTGAACGTCCTTTCGGACAGGACACTCGACAAGGGGCAACCCAAGAGTTCCATGGCAAATTGTGCCAGCTCTGGCCACAGGTCAAGCCTGCACATCCAGTATTCCAGGGGTTGCTCGCTTCTCATAGCGTCCACATCGGCCATTAACCCTATGTAGTTGGACACCTGTCAGTCTAGGCGTTCCCTGAGGCTGGATAAGGAGGGTGGGTGTCGATGGGTTGGCTGCAAGAATGATCTCATATCTGAAATGACCAACACATCTTCAAACCGCTCTCTTCTTGCAGACGCGGTATGAATAGTACCCGCACCTGTTTCGCTGTGGGTGGAAATTCCTCTGCCAGAGCCCACAACAGCAGAATGCAGCATCTCTCGCAGCAAGGCCTGGAAATGCTGCATTCTGACAGCCCTCTGTGATGCTGGTAACATGTTTTCCATTTTGTGTTTGTACCAGGGTTCTAAGTATGTTGCCACCCAGTACTGGTCCTTGCCCTTTATGCTTTTTATATGGGGGTCTATCTTCAAACACTGGACCATAAAAGGCCCCATTTGAACTAAATTGGAAGTGGTGTAGCGCCCTGGCACCTGCTCATCGCCAAGGAGAATGTCATCCTTGGTCTCCTCCCCCCAGCCATGGACCCGAAAAGTTTAAAATTCCCCTCAAAGCCTGCTCTTTTTGCTCCTCCTTCTCCTCCTCCCCCCAGCCACCATCCTCCTCTGACTCCTCTTCACACTCCTGCTGACTTGTCTCAGATGGAGTAGCCCCCCAGGGAATTCATTCAGCATTGCGACTTTCTCATCTTCCAGCTCCTGCACCTCGATGGCTTGATCAATGAAACAATGCAATGCACGCTCCAGAAAGAAGGCGTAAGGTATGATGTCACTGATGACGCCTTGGCTGCGACTGACCAGTTTGGTGAACTCATCAAATGTCTGCAGAAGTCTGCATGCGTCGGCCATGAGCAGCCACTGGCGTGGTGAAATAAAACCAAGCTCCCCAGAACCTGTCCTGCTGCAGAGTTCGTACAGATAGTCATTAACGGCACGTTGCTGCTGGAGCAGCCTATCAAGCATATACAAGGAGGAGTTCCAGCGCGTCGGGCTGTCACAAATCAGACATCTGGTGGGCAAGTGGTGTCGCCGCGGAACATCAGAAAGGCGAGCCATGGCCGTGTGAGATCTTCTAAAATGGCCAGAGATTTTACTGGCCTGCCGCAAAACATCCTGGGCCCTGGGGTATTTGGCAACAAATCGCTGCACGACTAAGTTCAGGATGTGTGCCATACACGGCACTTGTGCCATTTTGCCCTGTTTCAGCAAGCTTAGTAGATTGGCGCCATTGTCGCACACCACTTTACCAACTGTCAAATTGAGTGGGGTTTAGCCACTGATCGTCTTATGACCGCAGAGCTGAAAGCAGTGCAGGACCGCAGTGTGGCTCTTGGCTTCCAGGCACAACAGACGCAGCACAGCATGGCAACGTCTCACCTGGCACGTTGAATAGATTCTGGGGAGCTTGAGGGATGCAGTGGAAGAGGCGGTAGCAGTGGAAAAAGAGGAGTTATCTGAGGAGGAGACAGAGGATGGAGTAGGAGGAGGAGAAGATGAGGCAGTTCTGCATGCAATCCGCGGCGGTAACACCAAATCCACACGGGTGCCACGGGTTACATGCTTGACAGCCGTCAGAAGGTTTACCCAGTGGGCAGTAAAAGTTATTTACCTTCCCTGCCCATGTTTGCTAGACCACGTGTCTGTGGTCAGATGTATCTTGGCACCAACACTGTGTGCCAGAGATATATTCACTTGCCGCTGAACGTGACTATATAGCTCTGTGATGCCCTTCTGGGAGAAATATTTCCTTCCAAGGGACCTTCCACTTCGGTGTGCCAATGGCCACACATTTTCTAAAGGCCTTCGAGCCCACCAGTTTATATGGCAGTAGTCGAAGGGTTAGCAGTTCTGACAAGCCAGCGGTCAGCCGTTGGGCAAGAGGGTTATCCGGTATCATCAACTTTTTACGCTCAAACATTTGGGCCACGGAAGCCTGCCTTCTGCCAGATGAACGCGATGACGGCACGGTGGAAGGTGGAGTGGAGGACAAATGGGAGGAGAGAGGAGAAGGAGAAGAGGCAGGATGTGGAGCGCTGGGAGTGTGTCTTTGTGGGTTCTGACGGCGTTGCTCCCACTAGGCTTGGTGATGGGAGGCCAGGTGCCTTCTTGAGGCGGTTGTCCCTAGGTGATTGTTGGGCTTACCGCGACTCATGCGTTAACAGCACAGGCTGCAGATGGCAACACTATTGTCAGCAGCTGACATGTTAAAAAAAGCCCACACTGCAGAGTCATGTGCCTGCGTCCTGGAAGAGCAAGATGTGACCATGCAGGGTGGCTGGCTCGCTCCAGATACATTTGCAGTCTGCTTTTTGCCTCCGGTGCACTGCGAGTTCTGCCAGATTCTCCTCCTTCTCTTCCTTATCTGCTGTTCCGTCTCTCCCTCTGAACTCCTCTCCTCTTTCTCTCTTGTGGACACCCACGTGACGTCTATCGACACGTCATCATCATCACGTTCACCACCACTGACATTAGAGGTCTCGGAGTAGGCAGCAACAGTGGGGACAACCCTCCTTGGGCTGATCTGGGTACTGTCGTCAGACTGCTGGATGGATGCCGTTGCTACCTCCTTTTCCTCATCCGATGCCAAGAATGGCTGCACATCGGAAAGGTCTGGGAATGGATGGGAAAATAATTCCTCTGACTCGAGTGGAGGGGCTATGGTGGTGATGGTGATGTCTTTGGGGGTGCACACAGCAGAGAGTGAGGGGGGTGCAGATACAGAGGTTGAAGAGGGTGCAGAAGCGGAAGGCTAAGTGAGCCACTCAACCAACTCTGGTGCGTCCTTTTACGTAATCGCACACACCTTCTCCAACTTCCCATTTAGGCTTCAGCCTGGTGCATCTGCCCGACCCCTACCACCCCTGCGGAACGGCCTGCCTTTTCCTCTGCCTGTCATTTTCAAAATGACTCTGTGCCAATGTCCCTAGAGAACAGCAGTATTTGTGGAAGCAGGTACAGGTGAAACTCGAAAATTTTGAATATCGTGCAAAAGTCCATTTATTTCAGCAATGCTAATTTTTATGAATTGTATTAATGCAGCTTAAAATTAGAATTTTGTGAAAAGGTTCAATATTCTAGGCTCAAAGTGTCACACTCTAGTCAGCTAATTTATCCATATCCCCTGAGCAAAGGGTACCTCAAAATTGTAACTTTGGGGTTTCATAAACTGTAAGCCATAATCATCCAAATTATAACAAATAAAGGCTTGAAATATCTCACTTTGCATGTAATGAGTCTATCTCATATATTAGTTTCACCTTTTAAGTTCCATTACTGAAATAAATGATGCACGATATTCAAATTTTTCAAGTGTCACCTGTATATCGCAGGCCTCAATCAGTATTTGGTGGAAGCTGGGATATGAAACCCCTTAATCAGTATTTTGTAGAAGCAGGTGTATCGCAGGCCTCAACCAATATTTGGTAGAAGCAGGTATATCAATCCCATTGATCAGTATTTTGTGGAAGCAGGTTTGTCGCAGGCCTCAATCATCATTTTGTGGAAGCAGGTATATCAATCCCCTTAATAAGTATTTTGTGGAAGCAGGTGTATTGCAGGCCTCAATCAATATTTCAGTGGAAGCAGGAATATCAACTCCCTTAATCAGTATTTTGTGGAAGCAGGTATTTAGAATCCCTTAAACAATATTTGGTGGAAGCAGGTATATCGCAACCCTCAATCTGCATTTTGTGGAAGCAGGTTTATCACACCCCTTATTCAGTATTTTGTGGAAACAGGTATATCGCACCCCTCAATTTGTATTTTGTGGAAGCAGGTATATCGTACCCCTCAATCTGTATTTTGTTGAAGCAGGTATAACAAACCCCTTAATCAGTATTTTGTGGAAGCAGGTATATCCCACTCCTCAATCAGTATTTTGTGGAAGCAGGTATATAAAAACCCCTTAATAAGTATTTTGTGGAAGCAGGTATATCACACCCCCCTCAATCTGTATTTTGTGGAAGCAAGTATATAGAACCTCTTAATCAATATTTTGTTGAAGCAGGTATATCCCACCCCTTAATCAGTATTTTGTGGAAGCAGATATATCGCACCCTCAATTAGTTTTTTTTGGAAGCAGGTATATGCCAGGCCTCAATCAGTATTTGGTGGAAGCAGGTATATCGCACCCCTCAATCAGTATTTTGTGAAAGCAGGTATATTGCACCTTTCAATCAGTATTTTATGGAAACAGGTATATATACAACCCCTTAATCAATATTTTGTGGAAGCAGGTATATCCCACCCCTTAATCAGTATTTTGTGGAAGCAGATATATAGAAAACCCTTAATCAGTATTTTGTGGAAGCAGGTATATCGCACCCCTCAATTTGTATTATAATAATTATAATAAAATGTATTTAAATAGCGCCACCATATTCCTCAGCGCTTTACAAATTCATAGGGTTCATGTACGAAACAAAACTAACTGGCTAATATGCAACTGAAACACTAGGAGTCAGGGCTCTGCTCGCAAGAGCTTAAAATCTATGAGGAATTGGGGGTGACACATAAGGTAGTTGATTGTGAAGTAGGATTTGAGCCATTATTGAACTGTCAGGAGTGGTGACGGACGATCTGCTTCGGGTTTGGGACTACTAGAGGATCGAGTTCAGGCCAGAGGAGTTGGTGGGGGGAGGTTTAGTCGGGGAATAGTCAGTTTAGGTAGCTTGATAAGCCTGCCTGAAAAGATGTGCTTTTAAGGCACATTTGAAGGTGGAGAAGTTGTGAATTGACCTAGTATTCTGGGGCAGAGTTTTCCAGAGAGTAGGTGCAGCTGGAGAAAAATCTTGGTATACGGGAGTGAGAGGTACGAATTTTGGAGGTTATTAATCTTAGGTCGCTAACAGAACGGAGAGCACGAGTAGGGTTGTAGATGGAGATGAGGGAGGAGATGTATGGAGGTGCAGCACTGTGGAGAGCTTTGTGGGTGAGGGTGAGAAGTTTGAACTGTATTCTGTGGTGGATGGGCAACCAGTGAAGTGACTGGCACAGACTAGTAGCAGTAGTGTAGCGGATGGATGGATACATGAGCCTGGCTGCAGCATTCAGGACAGACTGAAGGGGGGAGAGTTTAGTGAGAGGGAGACCGATTAGTAATGCATTGCAGTAGTCAAGACGAGAATGAATTAAGGAAACAACAAGAGTTTTTGCCGTTTCCACCGTAAGAAAAGGGCGGATTCTGGCGATATTATTGAGGTGCAGACGACAAGAGCGTGTAAGTGATTTAATATGGGGAACAAAGCAAAGATCAGAGTCAAATGTGGTCCCAATACAGCAGGAGTTATGATAGTGCTGCAGACCGAAATTACAATATCAAGTTTAGGTGAGTTAGTAGATGGGGGAAAGACAAGAAGTTCAGTTTTTGAGAGGTTCAGTTAGAGATACATAGAGGACATGATGTTAGAGACAGCTGCCAGACAATTACTGATTAGTGATGAGCGGCAGGGGTCATATTCGAATTCGCGATATTTCGCGAATATTTTGTAGAATATTCGTCAAAAATTAGCAAATTCGAAAATTCACGATTTTTTTTTTTTACTCAAAAAATCGGAAAGGTGATGATTCTGTAATATGCAAATTTTTGGAATTCGAATTTTCGGATTTGAATTTTTCTATTGCGAATTTTTCAACTTACAACTATTAGACAAAGAAGATTATAGCACTATATTAGCTAAATTTCTCTATATTCGATTTTTTTCGAATATTCTCTATATTGCTATAACTTAGTTTTTTCGAATATTCGTAATATTCTAAAACAAGAATATTTAGCAATATAGCGAATATTAAAAAATAACTAATATAGAGAAAAATTCGCAAACACTACTACTCCTAAAGTCAAGTATATTGCAGCCTTCTTATTGGCCCACAAGCTAGAAGCAGTGAGGGATCATGTGTACTGATTTAAAAAAAAATGATAAAAAAATAAAAAAATTTAAATAATAAAAAAAATCGAAAAAATTTATTCGAATATTCGAAATTACGAATATATATAACTTTATTTGAAATATTCGCGAATTTTCGAAATACCTATATTCGCAATAAAAATTCGAAATTCGAATATTCGTGATCAACACTATTACTGATGTTTTGGAGTAAAGCAGAGGTGATGTCAGGGGATGAAGTGTATAGTTGGGTGTCGTCAGCATAGAGATGGTATCGAAAGCCAAATCTACTGATAGTCTGTCCGATGTTGGCTGTATAGAGGGAGAAGAGTAGAGGACCAAGTACTGAGCCCTGAGAAACGCCGCCATCAAGAGAAAGAGGAGAAGAAAAAGAGCCAGTGAATGATACACTAAAGGAGCGACCAGAGAGATATGAAGAGAACCAAGAGAGAGCAGTGTCCTTAAAGCCAATTAAGTGGAGCATGGTGAGGAGGAGTTTATGGTCTACGGTATCAAATGCTGCAGATAGATCCAGCAGAATCAACAGCTAATAGTCACCATTTCTTTTTTCTGTTAGGAGATCGTTAGACACTTTAGTGAGGGCAGTTTCTGTAGAGTGAAGAGGGCGAAAGGCAGATTTTAAGGGGTCAAGAAGAGTGTTTGCAGAGAGATAGCTTATTAAGCGAGAGTAGACAAGAGGTTCAAGGAGTTTAGAGATGAAGGGGAGGTTAGAAACAGGTCTGTAGTTAGCAGCACAGGTCGGGTCAAGAGATGGCTTCTTTAGTAGTGGGGTGATAATAGAGTGTTTGAAAGAGGAGTGAAATATACCAGAAGAGAGAGAGAGGTTAAAAATTGAGGTTAGGTGAGTGATGACAGCCGGGGAGAAGGACTGGAGGAGGTGTGATGCAAGTATATAGAACCCCTTAATCAATGTTTGGTGGAAGCAGGTATATCACACCCCTCAATTAGTATGTTGTGGAAGCAGGTATATCGCAGGCCTCAATCAATATTTTGTGGAAGCAGGTATATCAAACCCCTTAATCAGTATTTTGTAGAAGCAGGTATGTTGCACCCCTCAATCAGTTTTTTTGGGGAAACAGGCATATCACACCCGTTGCAAATAGTTGTTCCAATAGCGCTTGTCGCTCTATATACCTGCGGTATCGCAGCAGAACCGCACACAACTGCTGCACAATACAAATGCACTATATACTTTCTATGTTAGAAAGAATACTATAGGTATATCACACCCCTCAATCAGTTTTTTTGGGGGCAACAGGCATATCACACCCGTTGCAATTAGTTATTCCAATAGCATTTGTCCCTCTATATAGCTGTGGTATTGCAGCAGAACCGCAAACAACTGCTGCACAATACAAATGCACTATAATATACAAACCGGATTCCAAAAAAGTTGGGACACTAAACAAATTGTGAATAAAAACTGAATGCAATGATGTGGAGATGGCAAATGTCAATATTTTATTTGTAATAGAACGTAGATGACAGATCAAACGTTTAATCCGAGTAAATGTATCATTTTAAAGGAAAAATAAGTTGATTCAAAATTTCACGGTGTCAACAAATCCCAAAAAAGTTGGGACAAGTAGCAATAAGAGGCTGGAAAAAGTAAATTTGAGCATAACGAAGAGCTGGAAGACCAATTAACACTAATTAGGTCAATTGGCAACATGATTGGGTATAAAAAGAGCTTCTCAGAGTGGCAGTGTCTCTCAGAAGCCAAGATGGGTAGAGGATCACCAATTCCCACAATGTTGCGCAGAAAGATAGTGGTGCAATATCAGAAAGGTGTTACCCAGCGAAAAATTGCAAACACTTTGCATCTATCATCATCAACTGTGCATAACATCATCCGAAGATTCAGAGAATCTGGAACAATCTCTGTGCGTAAGGGTCAAGGCCGTAAAACCATATTGGATGCCCGTGATCTCCGGGCCCTTAAACGACACTGCACCACAAACAGGAATGCTACTGTAAAGGAAATCACAGAATGGGCTCAGGAATACTTCCAGAAACCATTGTCAATGAACACAATCCACCGTGCCATCCGCCGTTGCCAGCTGAAACTCTACAGTGCAAAGAAGAAGCCATTTCTAAGCAAGATCCACAAGCTCAGGCGTTTTCACTGGGCCAGGGATCAATTAAAATGGAGTGTGGCAAAATGGAAGACGAGTCACGATTCTTTTTGGAAATCTGGGACGCCATGTCATCCGGACCAAAGAGGACAAGGACAACCCAAGTTTTTATCAACGCTCAGTTCAGAAGCCTGCATCTCTGATGGTATGGGGTTGCATGAGTGCGTGTGGCATGGGCAAGCACCATCAATGCAGAAAAATATATTCAGGTTCTAGAACAACATATGCTCCCATCCAGACGTCATCTCTTTCAGGGAAGACCCTGCATTTTTCAACAAGATAATGCCAGACCACATTCTGCATCAATCACAACATCATGGCTGCGTAGGAGAAGGATCCGGGTACTGAAATGGCCAGTCTGCAGTCCAGATCTTTCACCTATAGAGAACATTTGGCGCATCATAAAGAGGAAGGTGCAACAAAGAAGGCCCAAGATGATTGAACAGTTAGAGGCCTGTATTAGACAAGAATGGGAGAGCATTCCTATTTCTAAACTTGAAAAACTGGTCTCCTCGGTCCCCAGACGTCTGTTGAGTGTTGTAAGAAGAAGGGGAGATGCCACACAGTGGTGAAAATGGCCTTGTCCCAACTTTTTGGGGATTTGTTGACACCATGAAATTCTGATTCAACATATTTTTCCCTTAAAATGGTACATTTTCTCAGTTTAAACTTTTGTTCCGTGATTTATGTTCTATTCTGAATAAAATATTAGAAGTTGGTACCTCCACATCATTGCATTCAGTTTTTATTCACAATTTATATAGTGTCCCAACTTTTTTGGAATCCGGTTTGTACTTTCTATGTTAGAAAGTATATTATAAGTATATCACACCCCTCAGTGTATCACACCTATCGATAGCACACCTATACCAGTCCTTAAAAGAACTTTTGTGGCTCTATCAGCTAGTGTTTGGTGTCCCTAACAGTCTGTCCCTGCTCCACAAAGCAACCTCTCCATACACTGGCAAAACACAGAATGTAAAATGGCTTCCAGATCGGGTTCTGTTATAGGGTGGCGGTGTGTCCATGTTCTGAAACGTCTCAGTTGGCTGTCCTGTCCCACCTGATGGATGTGTCATGGGTCACAGTTCGGCACAATGCAAAAGAAAATGGTGCATGCGAACATCGCCATATGTTCGCATGTTCGGCAAATTGCGAACGCGCAAAGTTTGCCGTAAAATGACCGCCGGCGAACCGTCTTATGAGCCAGTGTGTCTTATAGGGCGAAAAATACTGAATTTCTTATGTCTAATTTTATATATTTATCTACAATACTCTTTCTTTTGAGAGTTTTACAGCATGTATGAAAAATAAAAAAGATCATCACATTATTTAAAATAAATCAACATATAATACAAAAGACATCAAATTTAGAATGTGGCTGATTATAATTAGCAGATTTTACTGCTAGGAAAAAAATCCTTGCAAGAAATAGGATAAAACACATAGTCCTCTCAGGGCCTTAGGCAATTATGGTACAGTGTGAAATATTAGCCAAGAAAGCAAACAACATTTTAATTATTAAAGGATATACAAAAAAGCAAAAGTCTAATCATATTTAGCCCTTCATATTGTGACATCACTGAACTCAAACATTCTTTTAGGAACTCTTAGTGGCTTTGGTGATTGTTTACCAGGGGCATGTAAAAATTCAATGGCTAAGATCCTAGCAAAATGCACTTAGTTCCTGAGAATTCCACAGTTAAATCACTCTCCATTAAAGGGAACCTGTCACATTAAACACGGTGTCTTAGCTGCACACATCAGGTTATAGAGCAGGAGGAGCTGAGCAGATATAGCTTTATGGGAAAAGATTCATTATAACTTTTATTTTATTCATTTATATCAATGCTCAGACTGGGCTTTGTCATCAAGGAGGCGGTCCTATCTGTGATTGACAGTTGTCTCTGTATACACAGTCGTAGAGGGAAGGCTTTTATTCACTGATAGGACCATCACCTCGACTTCAAAGCCCAGAATGAGCATGGATATAAATGAATGAAATACAGGTTATACTGAATCTTTTCCCACAAAGCTATATATTGGTCTGCTCAGCTCTCCTGCTCTTTAAAGTGCATCTGCCAGACAATGGACGCACATTTAGGGACAGACTGTGGATCAAACTATACATTTAATTTAGAAACAAAGTTGAAATTTATTAAATTTCATAGAGACTTGCTCCTTGCATCACAGCTAATACAATGGTTCATATTTTTGGGTCTAGAGATTTTGAGGATTTTCTCATTAACCCCTTAGGGACCCATGACGTACCGGTACGGCATGGTTTCCGAGTCCTTAAGGACCCATGACGTACCGGTACGTCATGTATAGTTCCGATCACCGCCGCCCGGCGGGCGGTGATCGGAATCCGGTGCCTGCTCAAGTCATTGAGCAGGCACCTCGGCTAAATGCGGTAGGATCCCGTGACCCCCCCTGTCTGCGATCACCGCAAACCACAGGTCAAGTCAGACCTGCGGTTTGCGGCTTTTACCTGGTGCGGCGGCGGCAGTGGTGGTACCATCGAGTCCCCATGGGGCTGTGGGGGGGACCCGATGGCATGGAAGGCAGCGTGATGCCTTCCTGAGGCATCGCGCTGCCTTCCGGTGAAGAGCCTGTTAGATCCAGCCCCCTGGATCTCACAGGCAGGAAGCTGTATGAGTAATACACACAGTATTACTCATACAGCCAATGCATTCCAATACAGAAGTTTCCTTTCCTTCAGCTGTTTACGACCACATATGGGGTGTTTCTGTAAACTACAGAATCAGGGCCATAAATATTGATTTTTGTTTGGCTGTTAACCCTTGCTTTGTTACTGGGAAAAATTTATTAAAATTGAAAATTTGCCAAAAAATTGAAATTCTGAAATTTCATCTCCATTTGCCAATAACTATTGTGGAACACCTAAAGGGTTAACGAAGTTTGTAAAATCTGTTTTGAATACTTAGAGGGGTGTAGTTTTTTAGATGGGGTCACTTTTATGGAGTTTCTACTCTAGGGTTGCATCAGGGGGGCTTCAAATGGGACATGGTGTAAAAAAAAAACAGTCCAGCAAAATCTGCCTTCCAAAAACCGTATAGCATTCCTTTCCTTTTTTGCCCTGCCGTGTGCCCGTACAGTAGTTTACAACCACATATGGGGTGTTTCTGTAAACTTCAGAATCAGGGCCATAAATAGTGAGTTTGGTTTGGCTGTTAACCCTTGCTTTGTAACTGGAAAAAAATCATTAAAATTGAAAATCTGCCAAAAAAGTGAAATTTTGAAATTGCATCTCTATTTTCCATAGATTCTTGTGGAACACCTAAAGGGTTAAAAAAGTTTGTAAAATCAGTTTTGAATACCTTGAGGGGTGTAGTTTATAGAATGGGGTCATTTGTGGGTGGTTTCTATTATGTAAGCCTCGCAAAGTGACTTCAGACCTGAACTGGTCCCTAAAAATTGGGTTTTGGAAAATTTCTGAAAAATTTCAAGATTTGCTTCTAAACTTCTAAGCCTTGTAACATCCCCAAAAAATAAAATATCATTCCCAAAATGATCCAAACATGAAGTAGACATATGGGGAATGTAAAGTAATAACTATTTTCTGAGGTATTACTATTTATTATAGAAGTAGAGAAATTGAGACTTGGAAATTTGCAATTTTTTACAAATTTTTGGTAATTTTGGTATTTTTTTTATAAATAAAAATGATTTTTTTTTACTTCATTTCACCAGTGTCATGAAGTACAATATTTAACAAAAAAAATCTCAGAATGGCCTGGATAAGTCAAAGCGTTTTAAAGTTATCAGCACTTAAAGTGACACTGGTCAGATTTGCAAAAAATCTCCTTAAAGTCCTTAAGGTGAAATAGGGCCGAGTCCTTAAGGGGTTAATAAATAATGGAACAGCAGTAAAATGCAAACACACTGACAACAAAACAAATGTGCGAATTTAAAGTAGTTTTCATGGGACACTTATGGGGTACTTCTGCAATATTATTTCCATTCACACTTTGCATTTGTTTCAAAGTAAGCATTTTGGGGTAGTACCCCAAAACATAGCCATACCTTTCTTGTGAAAATCCAGTCCTCTGATCCTGAGAAATGCTTCTTTTCTATTTTTATTCAAATAAGGTTCACTATGGGTGGGGCCCCTCTGTTTGGTGCACAGTCTCTCTGCCAGTAATGCCACTGAGAGCCTCCTGTCCCCTTTGGCAGTTATTCAAATTTGAGAGACGATAGCGAGAAAACAGTGGAAGCCAGGTATATTGAGCTCCTCTGCCCCATTGCAATAAAAACCTTATAAGCATAACAATAAAAACAAGCCTTTCTTAGGATTAGGGGACTGGATTTTCACAAGAAAGTTATAATTATGTTTTGGGGCCTCTACCTTACTTTGCGGTATGCTTGCTTTAAAACTAATTTCGTAGGTGGCAGGGTCCCTTTTAAGCACAGTATATTTTCTATGGCAAATGTATAATTTTTTATGTGAGTTTTACCCCATTACTTCATGAGGAAATAAGAACCTACTATCAGTCATTTTTTTTTTTACAATTGCCATCTACACTTGGCTATGCCCCAACAATAACACATTTTGATTAGAAATATTAGCCTATTTAATACTGGAGATCCACAATAAGGATAAAACAGAGCTGAGGATAACATTTTCCTAACCACTTATATTCCATCAGGCAATTAGTATTAATTATAAATTTGAATAGGCCTGAACTTTTTCTAAGCTTTGGCACAGTACCTAAATAGCTAACATGTTTTATTAGTGTCTTTTAAGCTGATCAAGCCTTTTTAACTAAAGGAAATAGCATTGAAAGTATGTCACTTCACTATGTTTGAGATAGTAAAGGTGTTTTTTTCCAAGTGTTTTTCCGGGGTATCTGATCAGTGGGGTCCGATTCCCGGCACCACGTAAATTAGTTGTTTGAGGAAGCCATGACGTTCTAGTGAGCGCTATGGTCTCCTCGAAGCTTGCCATGCACAGCGTTATCCATTGGATAGCAGCTGTGCTTTGTATCAAAGCTCAGCTTCATTCACCTGAAGGAGACTGCACTGCACCTAGTCAATGAATGTGACATCACTGGCCTAGGGTAATCTAGGAGGAGGCCACAGCACTCACTGGAAGTTAGACCTTGCCAATCAGATACTAATGACCTATTCTGAGGATAGGTCATCACAATAACACATGGAAACCCCATTAAACATGTGGTTACATAGACCAATGACATGGGATGTGTAGCAAATAAAAGTGAAATTTATCTGGGAATTGTATGGACTTACCTAGGTACCGATAGGACTACTTAGGGATGGTATAGAACTGATTATTGCATGGTAATACATGAGGACTGCATGGCTGTGAGCAATGCTTGCCACTGTATATGCTAGGGTATGATTTGGAAATTAAATGCACACTGTATATGACCTCAGTACATAGACACTGAATGCACTAAATTGGCACTTAGTACACAGAAGAAAATTGATTATACTCACTGCCTTGTCTCTGTTAGATGCCTAAATAACAGTGCTAGGAGATGTCCTGAGCCAGAAAAAGGAGTATCCACAATGGACAAACTCAAAGCGAAAAATCTTCAGCACGCTATAAAAACCTTACTTCTGTACTGAAAAATCCTTAAAAACATCTTGTTCAATGATTAAAAAACAGATGTACATGTTTCGGATAGTGATGAGCGGCAGGGGCAATATTCGAATTTTTCGCGAAGATTTGGGGGAATATTCGTCATATATTTGGGAATTCGAGAATTTGTGATTATTTTCTTGATTGTGAAAATCGGCAATGTAATATGCGCGTATTGCGCACGCAATTCAGATGTGGGTCACTGTTGCTACATTTTTCAAGCTGCTAGAAGTTTCCTGAGACTGGAGAAAATGGTTGGCATGGAAGAACATCACAATAGCTTTTTATGCACGTAGAGTGCTCCAATATATTCATGATTGCGCAAATCGGCAATTAATGATGCACATATTTTTGCTCAATACGCGCAACTTCACATTTTACCAGGTCTGATTACATATTACTGATTGGTGCACTAAGTATTGTTGTGAACTTGTGACATCACAGCACTATTTCTGTAGCATGTTTGTATGGACAGCAGAATCAGCTACACTATATCAGGATCTAACCTACACTGACTATCTCCCACTAACTATCTGTATTATATATATATAATCTAACTAACTTACTATATAATATAATTAAACAGTAAAGCACAGAGCAGAGCAATGACACTGCTGTCTCTCTCAGAACTTCATAAAACTACAGCTGCTGGAGAGGTTCTTATATAGTAAAGGGTAGGCAACTTTCCTATTGGTTGCTAGGGATGTTGCTAAGCTCAGACAAAGACATTGCAGCCTTCTCATTGGCCCACAAGCAAGAAGGGAGGTTACTGATGAAAAAAATCTAGAATATTCACGAATACGAATATATAGCACTATTTTCTAAATCTTCATGAATTCTCGAAGTGGCGATATTCATGATTAAAATTCGCAATTCAAATATTCGCGCCCAACACTAGTTTCGGACATATTATGACTTTTCCTTAAAATTAATATAAGTATACCATGATTAAGTCATACTATGTCCGAAACATGGCGGTATGGTTTTTATCAGTGTACAAGATGCCTTTAAAGGATTTTCCAAGAAAGTGAAGTTTTTCATTGCAATTTGTTTATTACTAAATAGGCACTGCATGCATAATTTTTCTGGGTATTGAGTGAGCAAAATATGTACAGTATCTAAGCAATATGTACATTTTGCTTGGGTGTTTTATGGTACTATTTATCTGCAAAAAGTATATTGCATGGCACTATTAAAAGGTCCTTTCAATTTGGGCATTCTTGCTGGCTTAACCATAAAAATTAAGATTCAGAATAATAAGATTGCAATTTGGAGGTCTCTCCAGTATGCAATGTTACAAAAAAAATTCTAACAACACACCATGATAGCCAATGCAGTGGCTGTTTTTATGGTGGCCCAAACGCTACACAAGTTCCCCCGATCACTGTCTAGGTGTCACCACATGTTGCTGCTTTCCAGAAAAAATAGTAAGGTGTCGTGGCACCCTAATGGGAAATAAGTCTAGAAAGTCAGGGTCTGCAGTAAACCAGTGTGCTTCTTTACTGGAGGAATTCAGGTGCAAAACAGTCTCCTCCCTGGCATAAAAAGGGTTTGATGCTGAGGAAAGGCCTGAGCTAGTTGTCCCTCTCTCTCTCTCTCAGAAGGCTGGTACTGTGGCCAAAGGCTGGAGGCCCATGATCTGTAGCTCAGTAGTTCTGGTGGCTCCTTGGTCACAGGGCTGGTGACCCATGGCCTGTGGCTTAGCGTCCCCATCTCAGTGTCTTCTTCTGGTCACTCATTCAGACTGGCATGAGTCTCCCCCCTCCAGGCAATGGTCCCCAACTTCGGAACACCAGAGGCTCTGAATGCTCTCTCTATATACAGTTTCTGGCTAAATTAGAACCTTCTAGTGGGAAGGGTGGAGTGAAGAAACTCAGCACAAACATTGTTACACTTTGTCTCTCATAGACTTACATTAGAGGTTCAATGATGCTCAATGGCAATGATACAGAAGTTTTTCCAGACAAAAACATGTTTTCAGAGCTAAACCAACAGAGCTAAACCAGGCATTAAAAAGGTCAATCTGGTTTTGGTGGCTTCTTCTCTACAAAACATTCTCTTATTTAAACCCTATGGTAACTGTGGAAAATTACCAGCTTCTCATTCAAAGTCCCAAAAGTCTCTGAGTATTTATTAACCCTTTCCACAGAGCCTCGCAAATATAGTGCAAATGAACAGGATATATATCGCAACATATAAAATGAAGTTAACCTTTTCAAGTGAAATAAAGTAAGAAGTTTATAACTTTGCATAGGGGAAACAGGGGCAAATGTCCACAAATGTTTGAGACTTCGCAGTACCCCTGCTCCAGGGCACTACACCAACTTCATAATGTAATATTTATTATGCAAGTAACCTTGACTAAAACTATTCTACCGTTTTGAGTATACAGTTCCTTTGCAGAACTGTGTCTCTCTGATTACAGATGTCATACAAACCCTTTGTGTATACTGACCTTGCAGAGACACTTATAACAAAAAATGGGGACAATTGGGGACAATTTTATTGCCTTATCCTTGTTTGGTTTAAAAGAAGAAATGTATTCAAATTTGCCCACAGATAATTATTTTTTTGCCTTCTTGACTGAAATCTAAATCTTATAGAGGTCTATAAATTTTTTCTTCTTCTTACCACATACTGTATTCCTACAGTATATAACTGTCTTATTTAATTCTAGTGAATTAAGCTGTGACTGTAGGCTTGTATTATAGATAAAAATATCCAAATCTTATATTAATCAGATGAGGAAAGGACATTTGGACTACAATTCATCTGGCATAATGTGCACCTGGAAGTATTAAATGTCAGTTTCCAACTAATTTCTGATGCCTCTAAGGTCAATGACAACAAAGAATGGTTTGTTCTGCTTTCCTTCAGTTAAAAAGAAACTTGTCCTTAATGCCTCTCCTGTCCCTCATCTCAATTAAAAGTCACAAAGAATGCTCGGCTTCCTTATGGTGAGAGCAGAATATCCTGATACATTTAATTTCTGCTTTCAGAGAATATATTTTTTAATACATTTCCCAATGATGATTTTCTTATTATAACATGTTGGCAGTTAAACAGAAGGCCATGTTCCAATCCATATAAAATGAAATTTCTTATCACTTTGTGTTTACAGCATACCTATATGTAGTGATGGATGAACATCGGCCGGGACGATTCGCGAACACGATCAAATGTTCGCGAACCGCAAGATCGCGGCGGGCTCCATTCACTTTAATGCCAGGCAAACCTGAAAAACCTTCAGGTCATATTTGCAGCCACCAAATACTTACTAGAAGTGCACAAATCGTCCCACAACATGGACAGTGACATAACAGAGGGGGATCAATGGCAAAAATTCCCACAAAAAATATGTATTTTAATCAGGGGCATTTTTATGTATCTTAAAGGAAACTCTCAAAAATGTGCCCTGCTGGAGCCTAGAAAAATGTATTTTAGGCCACGGGAGTACAGGCCCCACCGGACAGAAAACATCAAGTGATTATGTGGCTGGAGGTATATTACACGGTCAGTGGATAACAATTTTTCTGCAGGCCAGTAGACTACAGGCCCCAAAAATTATTCATTCACCGGACAGAAAACATAGAAACATAGAAACATAGAATGTGTCGGCAGATAAGAACCATTTGGCCCATCTAGTCTGCCCAAAACATCAAGTAATTATGTGGCTGGAGGTATATTAGATGGTCATTGAATATCAATTTTTCTGCAGGCCAGTAGACTACAGGCCCCAAAAATTATTAATTCACTGTACAGAAAAGAACAATTGATAATGTGGCTGGAGGTACATTAGGCGGTTACCGTATAACAATTTTACTGTTGGCCAGTTTGATTACAGGCCCCAAAAATTATTAATTTACCGTACAGAAAAGAACAAGTGATTATGTGGGTGGAGTTACATTACGCGGTATCATATAACAATTTTACTCTTGGCCAGTTACATTACAGGCCCCAAAAATTATGCATTCACCGGACAGAAAACATCAAGTGATTATGTGGCTGGAGGTATATTAGATGGTCAGTGGATATCAATTTTACTGCAGGCCAGTACAAATACATGTCAAATACATACCGTATGTTTAAAAGAACTAAAAATATAAAATTGGATTAAAAACATGGCTAACGAAATCCCCCCTCTTCAAAAAAAAAAACTATGGTAATAGACGTTTAATTCCTCCGAGATCCATGCCTCATTCATTTTTAGAAATGTGAGGTAGTCCACACTGTCGTGAGCTAGACGAGTGCGCTTATCGGTCATGATCCCCCCTGCTGCGCTGAACGTCCTTTCAGACAGGACACTGGACGAGGGGCAGGCCAAAAGTTCCATGGAACAGGTGTAGTTAGATACCTGTCAGTCTAGGCGTTCCCCGAGGCTGGATCCGGATCTGTGATGCTGGTAACATGTCTGCCATTTTTGCTTGTACCGGGGGTCTAAGTAAGTTGCCACCCAGTACTGGTCCTTGCCCTTAATGCATCTTATAAGGGGGTTCCTCTTCAAACACTAGAACATGAAGGCCCCCATTTTTGCTAAATTGAAAGCGTTGAAGAGGCCTGGCTCCTGCTCATTGCCCAGGAGAATGTCATCCTCAGTCTCCTCCGCCCATCCACGGACAACACCAGGGATCCCAGAAAAGTTTAAAGCCTGCTGTTTTTGTTCCTACTCCCCCTACTCCTCCCCCCAGGCACCATTCTTCTCTGACTCCTCTTCAGACTCCTGCTGACTTGTCTCAGATGGAGTAGCTCCCCCTGAGAATTCATTCAGCATTGCGACTTCCTCATCTTCCTGCTCCTTCTCCTCGACGGCTTGATCAATGACAGGATGGAGCGCTGGGAGTGTGGCTTTGTGGGTTCTGACGGCATTGCTCCCACTGGGCTCAGTGATGGGAGGCCAGGTGCTTTCTTAAGGAGGTTGTCCCTATGTGAGTGTTGGACTTACCGCGACTTATGCGTTGACAGCACAGGCTGCAGATGGCAACACTATTGTCAGCAACTGAAACGTTAAAAAAAGCCCACACTGCGGAGAGATGTGCCAGCGTCCTGGGAGCGCCAGATGTGACCGTGCATGGTGAATGACTCGCTCCAGATTCATTTGCAGTCTGCTTTTTTCCTCCTGTGCACTGGGAGTTCTGCCTGTTTCTCCTCCTTCTCTTCCCTATCTGCTGCTCCATCTCTCCCTCTGAGCTCCCCTTCTCTTCCTCTCTTGTGGGCACCCACTTGACGTCCATCGACACGTCATCATCGTCACCACCACTGACATTAGAGATCTCGGAGTAGGCAACAACAGCGGGGACCACCCTCATTGGGCTGATCTGGGTACTGTCGTCAAACCGCTGGGTGGCAGCCGTTGCTACCTCCTCTTCCTTATCCAATGCCAAGAATGGCTGCGCATTGGTAAGGTCTAGGAATGGATGGGAAAAAAATTCCTCTGACTCGAGTGGAGGGGCTATGGTGGTGGTGGTGTCTTTGCGGGTGCACACAACAGAGAGTGAGGAGGGTGCTGGTACAGAGGATGAGGCGGTTGCAGAAGCGGAAGGCTGAGTGAGCCACTCAACTAATTCTGGTGCGTTCTTTGACGTAATCACATGCACCTTCTCCAACTACCACCCTTGCAGAATAGCCTGCTTCTTCCTCTGCGTGTCATTTTCAATGGCCTACTTCTTCCTCTGCCTGTCATTTAAGGTGTTTGATATACCTGCAAGCAGGTATATCAAACCCCTTAATCATTTTTTTTTTAGGGGGGGCAACAGGTTTATCACACCAGTTTCAATTAGTTGCTCCAATAGCTTTTGTCCCTCTGTATAGCTGTGGTATCGCAGCAGAACCACAATCAATTGCTGCACAATAGAAATGCACTATATAGAAAGTATATTGTAGATATATCACACCCCTGCCTCAATCAGTTTTTTTGGGGGGTAACTGGTATATCACAGCAGTTGTAATTAGTTGTTCCAATAGCGTTTGCCCCTCTGTATAGCTGCTGTATCTCAGCAAAACAGCACACAACTGCTGCACAATACAAATTTACTATATAGAAAGTATATTATAGGTATATCACACCCCTGCCTCAATCAGTTTTTTTGGGGGGCAACTGGTATATCACACCAGTTGTAATTAGCTATTCCAATAGCATTTGTCTCTCTGTAATTCTGCAGTATTGCAGCAGAACCGCACACAACTGCTGCACAATACAAATGCACTAAAATATACATTCTATGTTAGAAAGTATATTATAAGTATATCACACCCCTGAGTATGTCACATGTATCAATAGCACACCTATACCAGTCCTTAAAAGGACATTTGTGGTCCTATTACCTAGCATTTGGTGTCCCTAACAGTCTGTCCCTGCTCCACACAGCAACCTCTCCCTACACTGGCAAAAGACTGAATGTAAAATGGCAGCCAGATCGGGTTTATTTATAGAGTAGGGGTGTCTCCATGTGCTGAAATGTCTCAATTGGCTGTCCTGTCCCACCTGATGGATGTGTCATGGGTCAAAGTTCGGCGCAATGCAAAAGAATATGGCACCGGCGGACATCACCATAAGTTCGCATGTTCGGCAAATCGCAAACGAGCAAAGTTCGCCGCAAAACGACCACCGAGCGAACTGTAAGGCCATCTCCACCTATATGTACCTATTGTAAAATAGTACAAATACACCTTGCATAGTATGATCCCACATCATACTCTCTAGCTCCTGTTCCCTATTTGCAAAGACTCTTCCAAACAAGCGATATTCATGCTGACTATGTGTAGAATTGACAGCACCCAGACCAAACAGTGATCTATTATGTCAAAAATAAAAGTTAGAGAGGGCTCACCTACTTGTCAAGGATGGTATGGGTGCTCCTACAAAAGGATTTACCCAATCCTCTAAAATTATTAAGCAAGAAGTATAGAATAGTAGGGCACACCACCACTTAGAATTTCACAAGGAGAGTTTGATATAACAATATATTTATTTATTGTGACATATAGTACTATCTATTCCGACATATAACTAAAACTGTTACTTTAAAATACATAAAACACTTCAATTACAGTATAGTTTAACGATTTAAATGAATAAATAAATAATTCTCTGTATTGACCAGAGTTTCAGAGTCTTTTGTATTGATATAATATCGTCTCTCCAAAGAATTTCCCAACAAGTAAAGTTCAGATAATGAAAATTAACCCAGTGGTCAGATATACTTTTTCAAATGTATTTGTTCAAATGATCACTTGTATCTTGTGTAGCTACTTCACATACTCGGTACAATGCTGTTATAAAATTGCTACCTATTTGCAAAGGTAAACCGCAATTGTTTTACTCACTGTTTTTTGGGCTAGAGTAATACCGGTTTTGTTGCAACACTCGTGGCGTCCCACGTGTGATGGAGTTCTTAGCAGGCTGCGGTGTAATGCGGTTATAATTTCCACCATGTTTGTGCAGATCTTTTATGTAGAGTCCGGGATCCTCGGTGGCCGTATAAAGCTGTGCTGCCCTGGAGATCGCCTGGTAATGTCCTCTTACTGCGCTATTAGTTTGTATCACGCAGAGTTTGTTCTCCCCAGAAAGAAATCTCACCAATGGACGACAAATATCCAGCTTTCCTTTGAAAAACGAATTGTCACCGATCCCTCTTCTTTTAATTTTCTTTTTCTTTAAGCGCTTTAAATCTTCCAATCCTGTACTTTATTTCATGGGATTAGTTACCATACGCGTTTCGGAGTGGGCTGCGACTCCTTCAGTGGTTAAATTTCCCATGAAAATGACCAGTTTTTATATACACCTGAACAGGTGCGGTCCAAATTAATTGGCTTAGATTGTGTATAGGAAGTGACGTGAGTTCCTCTTTGATCTCACGATGTAGAGACATATATATCATTCAAAAAAACATTATTTCTCAAGTTAAAAATGTATTAAATCAACGTATAAATAGATATATCACTTCATATAAAATTGATTTAAAAATAGATATATATAATAAAATAAGTACATAAAAAACATATAGAAACAGTCGGGGCCATATTTTTACATATTGTAAATAAAATCTATAATGCATAGTGTATAGATCCCCATATTTCATACTCTTAGTGACATGAAACAAGAATAGAGAGCTGAACTAAAAACGCATCGCTTGCTAGGCGATAACTCTGCGTTTTACTCATATAGTGCGGTTTAATCGTCATATTGCGTTTTTCCAATAGTTCAGCTCTCCACTCGTATCCCGCATTTGAATCATGCAATCATGTACTACTTTTAGTTGTATAAGGTCATTGTTAGAAGGTGATATATGGTCAACAAGTATAAACAATTTTCCTTATCTGTAGGTAGGATATATAGGATATACAAATAAATAGAACAAATAAGTAATCAAATAACAGATCGCATATGGCGTCTTCCTGAAGATATAATCAGTTTGGTAATAAAATATTTAGTTTTTTAAATTTTTTTTATTTTTTTTCCAAATAGTTTTTTTCAAGAGAATAATTTTTCTGAAGGATATATTCTAGTTAAATAGAAGGGTATTGGCAGGAGTATTTGCAGGAGTATTTGAAGGAGTATTTGAAGGAGTATTTGAAGGAGTATTTGAAGGAGTATTTGAAGGAGTATTTGAAGGAGTATTTGAAGGAGTATTTGAAGGGGTGAGGACCCTCCACCGAGGGAGGACCCGGATAGTCTTACTAACTCACGGGACCCTCCTCGGTGAAGGACCCCCCCCCTCCCAATAGCAGATCATAGGAACCCATATATTTCAATCTCGGCATTTAATCCTGCTGGTAACAGGGTATTGAAGTCAAAGATATGTCTTGACTCAATCCTCGACATTCTTTTAATGTGGTTCCCACCCTTCCAATCTATTTCTACCTTTTCAAGTGCCGAAAAAGTAAGTCCCTTTGGATTTTGATTATGTGAGGTCTTAAAATGATTTGACAAGGTGTGTTTATCGTAACCTTTCCTTATGTTCGAAATATGTTCAGCTATACGAACTTTAAGTTGCCTTTTGGTTCTCCCCACGTATTTGCAGGGACATTGTATGATATAAATAACACTATTAGAATTACATGTAAGAAAGTCTTTGATCGTGTGTTGATGAGTACTTATTGTGGACTTTATTATAGATGTCTTTTTAGGGAACATAGTATTTTTACAGCCCATACATACCTGTGGTATTTGTCCATTTTTGTATGGAAGAATCTACTGTATTTTTGTTCCTTTTTGGAATAGTTGGTGCCACCATAAGTGCTGTTTGAAGGTTTTCTGAGAGATGCTATATTAGAGCATCTCAACGGAAATAAGCAAATAACGCCATATCAGCATGGCTTCGTGAGGGATCGGTCATGTCAGACTAATTTAATCAGTTTCTATGAGGAGGTAAGTTCTAGACTTGACAGCGGCGAATCAATGGATGTCGTATATCTGGACTTCTCCAAAGCATTTGACACTGTACCGCATAAAAGGTTAGTATATAAAATGAGAATGCTCGGACTGGGAGAAAACATCTGTATGTGGGTAAGTAACTGGCTGAGTGATAGAAAACAGAGGGTGGTTATTAACGGTACACACTCAGATTGGGTCACTGTCACTAGTGGAGTACCTCAGGGGTCAGTATTGGGCCCTATTCTCTTCAATATATTTATTAATGATCTTGTAGAAGGCTTGCATAGTAAAGTATCAATTTTCGCAGATGACACTAAACTGTGTAAAGTAATTTACACTGATGAGGACAGTATACTACTACAGAGGGATCTGGATAGATTGGAGGCTTGGGCAGATAAGTGGCAGATGAGGTTTAACACTGATAAATGTAAAGTTATGCACATGGGAAGGAAAAATGCAAGTCACCCGTACATACTAAATGGTAAAACACTTGGTAACACTGACATGGAAAAGGATCTAGGAATTTTAATAAACAGCAAACTAAGCAGCAAAAACAAGTGTCAGGCAGCTGCTGCCAAGGCCAACAAGATAATGGGTTGCATCAGAAGGGGCATAGATTCCCGTGATATGAACATAGTCCTACCACTTTACAAATCGCTAGTCAGACCACACATGGAGTACTGTGTACAGTTCTGGGCTCCTGTAAACAAGGCAGACATAGCAGAGCTGGAGAGGGTTCAGAGGAGGGCAACTAAAGTAATAACTGGAATGGGGCAACTACAGTACCCTGAAAGATTATCAAAATTAGGGTTATTCACTTTAGAAAAAAGACGACTGAGGGGAGATCTAATTGTATGTATGAATATATCAGGGGTCAGTACAGAGATCTATCCCATCAGCTATTTATCCCCAGGACTGTGACTGTGATGAGGGGACATCCTCTGCGTCTGGAGGAAAGAAGGTTTGTACACAAACATAGAAGAAGATTTTTTACGGTAAGAGCAGTGAGACTATGGAACTCTCTGCCTGAGGAGGTGGTGATGGTGAGTACAATAAAGGAATTCAAGAGGGGCCTGGACGTATTTCTGGAGCTTAATAATATTACAGGCTATAGCTACTAGAGAGAGGTCGTTGATCCAGGGAGTTATTCTGATTGCATGATTGGAGTCGGGAAGGAATTTTTTATTCCCCTAAAGTGGAGAAAATTGGCTTCTACCTCACAGGGTTTTTTGCCTTCCTCTGGATCAACTTGCAGGATAAAAGGCCGAACTGGATGGACAAATGTCTTTTTTCGGCCTTATGTACTATGTTACTATGTTACTAAAGTGACCTGTGGAAAATGTGGGACTAGGTGGCCTATTGTTTTATCTTTAAAGTGCCAGTGCTTATTTATTATATATCTCACTTTTTTGTGGTGAGTATTAAAAGGTAAAATAATCCTTGTGTTTTCATCTTTCTGTTCTTTTCTAGTTTTTATGTCAAAAAAAGACTTTCGGTCCAATTGTCTAACTGTGTTTAATGCTGTATCCAAAATTTCTACAGGGTATTGTTTTTCGGAAAATAGATTTTTCATAATTGAAGCCTCTTCCTCAAAATCCTCTATTTTGGAACAGTTTCTCCTAATTCGTCTGAACTGTCCTGTTGGTATATTTATAAGCCATTGAGGCAGATGACAGCTGTTATACAAGATATAACTATTCTTTCCTGCAAACCGTAAGTTACAATATTTTTTGTTGATATCTTCCAAGAACTTATCCAATGATTCCTGATCCTTTTTCCATATGAAGAGGACATCGTCGATGTACCTCTTCCAGAGCACCAGGTCTGTCCCCAGCTTGGGATCAATAATCTTTTGTTCCCAATTTGCCATAAATAAATTGGCGTAGCTGGGGGAAAACCTGGTGCCCATCGCAGTGCCACATATCTGCAGATATATATCTGACTTAAACCAAAAATAGTTGTGATCCAGAATATATTGTGTAACTGTCTGCAGATACTCAATCTGTTCTATAGGTAATTGGCTATTTTGTTGCAATTGTTGACCCATAGCTTCTATTCCCTGTTTATGGTTTATTACTGTGTATAGGGACTGTACGTCTAATGTCCCTATAATCCATCCGGGGTTATACTGCAATTTCTCTACCGTTTCTATAATGGCAGTTGTATCTTTTATGTAGGACTTAATTATTTTAACTGCCGGCTGTAATTGTTTATCTATATAATGTGATAGATTCGCTGTAAGCGAGTCTATGCCCGGAAATTATTGGTCGTCCTGGCGGATTGATAGGATCTTTATGCAATTTAGGGATACAGTAGAATACTGGCAATCTACATTGGCTATTAGTGATGTAGTGATATTCCTGTTGAGATAGAATACCCAGTCTCTGGCCTTCTTCACATAGGTTTATCAATTGTTTATGGAACTCTGTAATAGGGTCAATACGTAAATGTTTGTACGTAGTTGCATCAGACAATTGTCTGATACACTCTTTATTGTAATTATCTGTATCCCACACTTTTATAGCTCCACCCTTGTCTGCTGGCATTATTATTATTTTATGATCTTTTTATAACTGTTTTATTGCCTGCATCTCTGCTTTTGATAAATTATTCTCTCTATTATTGCTTGCTTTTATTTTCCTGATATCGAATTCAACTGCTTGTCTAAAAGCTATCATCTCCTCACTGATCTCTTGACGTGGATATTTTACCGATTTACTTTTTACATCTGTATGTACATATTTTCTTCCCTCTATTGGGTTCGCTCCACTTATTATTGGATTTTTAATGAAATATTTCTTTAGGCATAGTTTCCTAATATATTTTTCTATGCCTATTAGTGTATCAAATTTATTTAATTGATTAGAGGGTGCAAATTTCAGACCTTTATTTAATAATTTTATCTGTGAGGGAGTGAGAGTGGTCGTGCTCAAATTAACAATTGCATCAAAATTCTCTAATTGTAGTGATTGTTGTATTTTCTTCTGTTTTAGTCCTCTGCGTAGTTTCCTTTTTCGTGTCTTTGTGGTTTGTGTTGGTGTCTCTGTGTGTTCTGGGGCTCCTCGTATCGTGTTCGTGATTGTGGTGTCTTGTATTGTTGGTGTGTTTTGTGGTGATACTGGTCCCGGCTGATATCCCTGTGTCTTAGGTTGTATCGGTGTGTTGGGGACTCTATCTGTGTTGGATGTGACTGGGGTGATCGTCTTGGTGTTTTCTGTCGTGATCTTACTTTGTGATGGGGTGAGGTTTGGTCTACAAAATGATTCTCCGTGAAAATTTCATATCTATTGGAGGTTGGTATACTGAAATCCCATTGATCTTCATTATGTACTATCTCTGTATCTATAACTGGCTTTATATATTGGTTATTAATCTTTTTTTGTATTTGTTTTTTCGGTTCTTTTTTTGCATTTCGAATTTTCTTACTTTTTTTGGAAATTATATCATATTCAAATTTATCTATATTTTTACAGATTATTTCCTGCCATAATTTGTACTCCTAATTTTTGGGTAGATTTGTCATAGTTACTTTCAGTTCTTCTATCTGGATTGTCAATTGCTCCAAAATCTGGGATCTCCTTTTTATGACCATTTCCATTAATATAATGGATTGTGTCCGCAGGAGATTGTCCCATTCTTTTTCAAAATCAATACTATACAGATCATGTGCTGGGATTTTGGTCGAAAGCAATCCAGTCGGTATTATCCCTTGTATAATGTATTGTCTGGGGGCTCTAATCTCCCAACGTTGCTTTAACTGTTTTTGTAATAAGGTTTCTAATTCTCTGAAAATATCCGCCATTGATTTTTCATTGGGCAAACTCATTTGTCCTTCCTCATCTTTTTCAAACGTAAATGCTTCCACCTTCAATTGTTTATTCTCCATGTGACTCCAAATGTCCATTCTTTGACAAGAGGGAGCTCACTCTCAATGGGTGATAATATAAAGTCAAAAATAAAAGTTAGAGAGGGCTCACCTACCTGTCAAGGATGGTATGGGTGCTCCTACAAAAGGATTCACCCAATCCTCTAAAATTATTAAACGAGAAGTATAGAATAGTAGGGCACACCACCACTTAGAATTTCACAAGGAGAGTTTGATATAATGATATATTTATTTATTGCGACATATAGTACTATCTATTCCGACATATAACTAAATCTGTTACTTTAAAATACATAAAACACTTCAATTACAGTATAGTTTAACGATTTAAATGACTAAATAAATAATTCTCTGTATTGACCAGAGTTTCAGAGTCTTTGTATTGATATAATATCGTCTCTCCAAAGAATTTCCCAACAAGTAAAGTTCAGATAATAAAAATTAACCCAGTGGTCAGATATACTTTTTCAAATGTATTTGTTCAAATGATCACTTGTATCCTGTGTAGCTACTTCACATATGAAAAAGTATATCTGACCACTGGGTTAATTTTTATTATCGGAACTTTACTTGTTGGGAAATTCTTTGGAGAGACAATATTATATCAGTACAAAAGACTCTGAAACTCTGGTCAATACAGAGAATTATTTATTTATTCATTTAAATCATTAAACTATACTGTGATTGAAGTGTTTTATGTATTTTAAAGTAACAGTTTTAGTTATATGTCGGAATAGATAGTACTATATGTCACAATAAATAAATATATCGTTATATCAAACTCTCCTTGTGAAATTCTAAGTGGTGGTGTGCCCTACTATTCTATACTTCTTAGTGATCTATTATGGTCAATGCAATAGATCAGCGAAGTTTTGAAAAATTTGCTTCGGCCAATTCGCCAAAGTTTCCTAAGAAATTAGATTTGTTACGAATAAATTTGTCATCAATCATTATAAATCAGGTGTACTTGGGTGTCAGACCGCCCCTCAAGATTATGTAGTTCATCAGTATTTAAATCTCGGAAATCCCTTTCAACTATATGAGGCATAGTTGTACCCTAATGTCTTTGAACAGAACCCCCAACCAGCTGCTTGCAAAACTACAACTGCCAGCGAGAGTTGTTGTTTTGCAATGGTTGGAGTGTAAAGGAAGAACACACTGTGCTTTGTAAATAACACATGATGGTTGAGCAGCCCTTATACACATTTTAAATCAGAACTCAGGAAGAAGCCAATGGATATGCCTCATTTCACCTTAGTAACATACTGTAACTTGGGGACAATCTTTAGACAAAAGCTAAGCAGCCTATAAGGAAAATTATACCTGGTATCTATTAGGACCCGTTTATAAAGTAGAAAATCTGTCTGTAAACAAGCATAGTATGTTGATCACTGCTCATTTAGGACAGTTAAATGGAGTAATGATATTACTGTATGGGGCAAGCAATCTGAGAAGGGTGGGATGTGCTGCCGACAAATTACATTTTTTATGCCAGCATAAAAGAGGCAGTCATCGACAAATGAACGTTTGCTCATTTATCTACCGCTTACTGGGCATTTTTACAAGGAGATGAATGTTTGCATAAATGCTCTTTCAACAGATCATTGATCTATGTAAAACATCCTTTAGTCTCTTTCTAAAGTCTCATCCTTTAGTCTCTTTCCTTAAAGAGGACCTTTCACCACTCCAGACATTCCTGTTTTAATAGCTCCATGAATATCCCATGTAATAACAATTCTGGAACATCTATTCTTAATGCTTTATGTTGTGCCGTTCCTTTATTATTTGCACTAGAAGTTTTGAATGAATTGCTATTAGCCTTCAGTAAGGGTACAGAGGGGAGGTAACCAGTTGGGGGGGTGTACCTGCACAGACTGACTCTATCCAATCAGTGCTGCTATATTCAGACTGTGCAGGTACACCCCCCAACTGGTTACCTTTCCTCTGTACCCAGGGCCGGCGCTTCCATAGAGGCAAGGGGGGCAATTGCCCCCGGGCCCCCGAGTCCTTAGGGCCCCCCCCCCCCGAGCCGGCCCGCAACTCACTTTAGGCAGGCAGGACAATCAGTGTCACACGGAGATGAGCGCTTCCATTGTGGAAGCGCTCATCTCCAGTCATAATCGTGCCGCCTGAGCCCTGAGCCGTACACCGGGCGGGACACAGGCCGGAAGAGGCCTGCATCGCATCGCGAAAAAAATTGAAAAAAATAGGGGAAAAAAGAAAAGTAGACATATTAGGTATCACCGTGTCCGTATCGACCGGCTCTATAAACATATCACATGACCTAACCCCTCAGATGAACACCGTAAAAAATAAATAATAAAAACTGTGCTAAATAAACCATTTTTTTTGTCACCTTACACCACAAAAAGTACAACAGCAAGCGATCAAAAAGGCGTTTGCCCACCAAAATAGTACCAATCTAACCATCACCTCATCTTGCAAAAAATGAGCCCCTACCTGAGACAATCGCCCAAAAAAAAAAAAAACTATTATGGAGACACTAAAACATCATTTTTTGGGTTTTAAAAAAGCAGTCATTGTAAAAAACTTATATAAATTTAAAAAAAGCATACATATCAGGTATCGCCGCGTCCGTATCGACTGGCTCTATAAAAATATCACATGGCCTAACCACTCAGACCGTAAAAAAAAAAAAAAAAGTGCAAAATAAACAATTTTTTGTCACCTTACATCACAAAAAGTGTAATAGCAAGCGATCAAAAAGTAATATGCACCCCAAAATAGTGCCAATCAAACTGTCATCTCATCCTGCAAAAAATTTGACCCTACCTAAGATAATCGCCCCAAAACTGAAAAAACTTTGGCTCTCAAAATATGGAGACACTAAAACATGATTTTTTTTTTGTTTCAAAAATGATATTATTGTGTAAAACATAGCCATTTTTTGTCACGTAACACCACAAAAAGTGTAACAGCAATTGATCAAAAAGTTATACGCACCTCAAAATAGTGCCAATCAAACCGTCATCTCATCCCGCAAAAATCATACCCTACCCAAGATAATCACCCAAAAACTGAAAAAACTATGGCTCTCAGACTAGAAACACTAAAACATGATTTTTTTTGTTTCAAAAATGAAATCATTTTATACATATTAGGTATTGCCGCATCCGTAATAACTTGCTCTATGAAAATATCACATGACCTAACCCCTCAGGTGAATACCGTAAAAAATAAAATAAAAACAGTGTAAAAAAAGCCATGTGTAAAACGTACATAAATAAAAAAGTATACATATTAGGTATCGCCGCGTCCGTGACAACCTGGTCTATAAAAATACCACATGATCTAACCTGTCAGATGAATGTTGTAAATAACAAAAAATTAAAACGGTGCCAAAACAGCTATTTCTTGTTACATTGCCTCACAAAAATGTAACATAGAGCAACCATAAATCATATGTACCCAAAAATAGTACCAACAAAACTTCCACCCTATCCCGTAGTTTCTAAAATGGGGTCATTTTTTTGGAGTTTCCTCTCTAGGGGTGCATCAGGGGGCTTCAAATGGGACATGACATGGTGTCTGCGCCCTGCCGTGTGCCTGTACAGCGGTTTATGACCACATATGGGGTGTTTCTGTAAAATACAGAATCAGAGCCATAAATATAGAGTTTTGTTTGGCTGTTAACCCTTGCTGTGTAACTGGAAAAAAATTATTAAAATGGAAAATCTGCCAAAAAAGTGAAATTTTGAAATTGTATCTCTTTTTTCCATTAATTCTTGTGGAACACCTAAAAGGTTAACAAAGTTTGTTATATCATTTTTGAATACCTTGAGGGGTGTAGTTTCTTGAATGGGGTCACTTTTTTGGAGTTTCTACTCTAGGGGTGCATCAGGGGGGCTTAAATTGGGACATGGTGTAAAAAAATCAGTCCAGCAAAATCTGACTACCAAAAACCATATGGCATTCCTTTCCTTCTGCACCCTGCTGTGTGCCCGTACAGCGGTTTATGACCACATATGAGGTGTTTCTGTAAACTACAGAATCAGAGCCATAAATATTGAGTTTTGTTTGGCTGTTAACCCTTGCTTTGTAACTGTAAAAAAAATTATTAAAATGGAAAATCTGCCAAAAAAGTGAAATTTTGAAATTGTATCTCTATTTTCCATTGATTCTTGTGGAACACCTAAATGGTTAACAAAGTTTGTAAAATCAGTTTTGAATACCTTGAGGGGTGTAGTTTCTAGAATGGGGTCATTTTTGAGTGGTTTCTATTATGTAAGCCTCACAAAGTGACTTCAGATCTGAACTGGTCCTTGAAAAATTGTTTTTTGAAAATTTCTGAAAAATAAAATGTCATTCCCAAAATGATCCAAACAGGAAGTAGACATATGGGGAATGTAAGGTAATAACCATTTTTGTAGGTATTACTATGTATTATAGAAGGAGAGAAATTGAAACTTTAAAATTTGCTAATTTTTCAACATTTTTGACAAATTTGGTATTTTTTTATAAATAAAAATGATTTTTTTTAACTCCATTTTACCAGTGTCATGAAGTACAATATGTGACGAAAAAACAATCTCAGAATGGCCTGGATAAGTCAAAGCGTTTTAAAGTTATCACCACAGAAAAAGTGACACTGGTCAGATTTGCAAAAAATTGCCTGGTCCTTTAGGTGAAAATGAGTCTGGTCCTTAACCACCTCAGCCCCCAGTGCTTAAACACCCTGAAAGACCAGGCCACTTTTTACACTTCTGACCTACACTACTTTCACCGTTTATTGCTCGGTCATGCAACTTACCACCCAAATGAATTTTACCTCCTTTTCTTCTCACTAATAGAGCTTTCATTTGGTGGTATTTCATTGCTGCTGACATTTTTACTTTTTTTGTTATTAATCGAAATTTAACGATTTTTTTGCAAAAAAATGACATTTTTCACTTTCAGTTGTAAAATTTTGCAAAAAAAACGACATCCATATATAAATTTTGCTCTGAATTTATTGTTATACATGTCTTTGATAAAAAAAAATGTTTGGGTAAAAAAAAAATGGTTTGGGTAAAAGTTATAGCGTTTACAAACTATGGTACAAAAATGTGAATTTCCGCTTTTTGAAGCAGCTCTGACTTTCTGAGCACATGTCATGTTTCCTGAGGTCCTACAATGGCCAGACAGTACAAACACCCCACAAATGACCCCATTTCGGAAAGTAGACACCCTAAGGTATTCGCTGATGGGCATAGTGAGTTCATAGAACTTTTTATTTTTTGTCACAAGTTAGCGGAAAATGATGTTTTTTTTTTTCTTACAAAGTCTCATATTCCACTAACTTGTGACAAAAAATAAAAAGTTCTATGAACTCACTAGGCCCATCAGTGAATACCTTTGGGTGTCTTTTTTCCAAAATGGGGTCACTTGTGGGGTAGTTATACTGCCCTGGCATTCTAGGGGCCCAAATGTGTGGTAAGGAGTTTGAAATCAAATTCTGTAAAAAATGGCGAGTGAAATCCGAAAGGTGCTCTTTGGAATGTGGGACCCTTTGCCCACCTAGGCTGCAAAAAAGTGTCACACATGTGGTATCTCCGTATTCAGGAGAATTTGGGGAATGTGTTTTTGGGTGTCATTTTACATATACCCATGCTGGGTGAGATAAATATCTTGGTCAAATGCCAACTTTGTATAAAAAAAATGGGAAAAGTTGTCTTTTGCCAAGATATTTCTCTCACCCATATGTAAAATGACACCCCAAAACACATTCCCCAACTTCTCCTGAGTACGGCGATACCACATGTGTGACACTTTTTTGCAGCCTAGGTGGGCAAAGGGGCCCACATTCCAAAGAGCACCTCTCGGATTTCACCGGTCATTTTTTACAGAATTTGATTTCAAACTCCTTACCACACATTTGGGCCCCTAGAATGCCAGGGCAGTATAACTACCCCACAAGTGACCCCATTTTGGAAAGAAGACACCCCAAGGTATTCGCTGATGGGCATAGTGAGTTCATGGAAGTTTTTATTTTTTGTCACAAGTTAGTGGAATATGAGACTTTGTAAGGAAAAAAATAAATAAAAAAATCATCATTTTCCACTAACTTGTGAAAAAAAATAAAAAATTCTAGGAACTCGCCATGCCCCTCACAAAATACCTTGGGGTGTCTTCTTTCCAAAATGGGGTCACTTGTGGGGTAGTTATACTGCTCTGGCATTTTCCAGGGGCCCTAATGTGTGGTAAGTAGGTAAATAACCTGTGAAATCCGAAAGGTGCTCTTTGGAATGTGGGCCCCTTTGCTCACCTAGGCTGCAAAAAAGTGCCACACATGTGGTATCTCCGTATTCAGGAGAAGTTGGGGAATGTGTTTTGGGGTGTCATTTTACATATACCCATGCTGGGTGAGATAAATATCTTGGTCAAATGCCAACTTTGTATAAAAAAAATGGGAAAAGTTGTCTTTTGCCAAGATATTTCTCTCACCCATATGTAAAATGACACCCCAAAACACATTCCCCAACTTCTCCTGAGTACGGCGATACCACATGTGTGACACTTTTTTGCAGCCTAGGTGGGCAAAGGGGCCCACATTCCAAAGAGCACCTCTCGGATTTCACCGGTCATTTTTTACAGAATTTGATTTCAAACTCCTTACCACACATTTGGGCCCCTAGAATGCCAGGGCAGTATAACTACCCCACAAGTGACCCCATTTTGGAAAGAAGACACCCCAAGGTATTCGCTGATGGGCATAGTGAGTTCATGGAAGTTTTTATTTTTTGTCACAAGTTAGTGGAATATGAGACTTTGTAAGGAAAAAAATAAATAAAAAAATCATCATTTTCCACTAACTTGTGAAAAAAAATAAAAAATTCTAGGAACTCGCCATGCCCCTCACGGAATACCTTGGGGTGTCTTCTTTCCAAAATGGGGTCACTTGTGGGGTAGTTATACTGCTCTGGCATTTTCCAGGGGCCCTAATGTGTGGTAAGTAGGTAAATAACCTGTGAAATCCGAAAGGTGCTCTTTGGAATGTGGGCCCCTTTGTTCACCTAGGCTGCAAAAAAGTGCCACACATGTGGTATCTCCGTATTCAGGAGAAGTTGGGGAATGTGTTTTGGGGTGTCATTTTACATATACCCATGCTGGGTGAGATAAATATCTTGGTCAAATGCCAACTTTGTATAAAAAAAATGGGAAAAGTTGTCTTTTGCCAAGATATTTCTCTCACCCATATGTAAAATGACACCCCAAAACACATTCCCCAACTTCTCCTGAGTACGGCGATACCACATGTGTGACACTTTTTTGCAGCCTAGGTGGGCAAAGGGGCCCACATTCCAAAGAGCACCTCTCGGATTTCACCGGTCATTTTTTACAGAATTTGATTTCAAACTCCTTACCACACATTTGGGCCCCTAGAATGCCAGGGCAGTATAACTACCCCACAAGTGACCCCATTTTGGAAAGAAGACACCCCAAGGTATTCGCTGATGGGCATAGTGAGTTCATGGAAGTTTTTATTTTTTGTCACAAGTTAGTGGAATATGAGACTTTGTAAGGAAAAAAATAAATAAAAAAATCATCATTTTCCACTAACTTGTGAAAAAAAATAAAAAATTCTAGGAACTCGCCATGCCCCTCACGGAATACCTTGGGGTGTCTTCTTTCCAAAATGGGGTCACTTGTGGGGTAGTTATACTGCTCTGGCATTTTCCAGGGGCCCTAATGTGTGGTAAGTAGGTAAATGACCTGTGAAATCCGAAAGGTGCTCTTTGGAATGTGGGCCCCTTTGCTCACCTAGGCTGCAAAAAAGTGCCACACATGTGGTATCTCCGTATTCAGGAGAAGTTGGGGAATGTGTTTTGGGGTGTCATTTTACATATACCCATGCTGGGTGAGATAAATATCTTGGTCAAATGCCAACTTTGTATAAAAAAATGGGAAAAGTTGTCTTTTGCCAACATATTTCTCTCACCCAGCATGGGTATATGTAAAATGACACCCCAAAACACATTTCCCAACTTCTCCTGAGTACAGCGATACCACATGTGTGACACTTTTTTGCAGCCTAGATGCGCAAAGGGGCCCACATTCCTTTTATGAGGGCATTTTTAGACATTTGGATCCCAGACTTCTTCTCACGCTTTAGGGCCCCTAGAATGCCAGGGCAGTATAAATACCCCACATGTGACCCCATTTTGGAAAGAAGACATCCCAAGGTATTCAATGAGGGGCATGGCGAGTTCATAGAAATTTATTTTTTTTGGCACAAGTTAGCGGAAATTGATTTTATTGATTTTTTTCTTACAAAGTCTCCCTTTCCGCTAACTTGGGACAAAAATTTCAATCTTTCATGGACTCAATATGCCCCTCACGGAATACCTGGGGGTGTCTTCTTTCCGAAATAGGGTCACATGTGGGGTATTTATACTGCCCTGGAATTCTAGGGGCCCTAAAGCGTGAGAAGAAGTCTGGAATATAAATGTCAAAAAAAATTTACGCATTTGGATTCCGTGAGGGGTATGGTGAGTTCATGTGAGATTTTATTTTTTTGACACAAGTTAGTGGAATATGAGACTTTGTAAGAAAAAAAATAAATTTCCGCTAACTTGGGCCAAAAAAATGTCTGAATGGAGCCTTACAGGGGGGTGATCAATGACAGGGGGGTGATCAATGACAGGGGGGTAATCAATGACAGGGGGGGGATCAGGGAGTCTATATGGGGTGATCACCACAGTCATTGATCACGCTTCTGTAAGGCTCCATTCAGACGTCCGTATGCGTTTTGCGGATCCGATCCATCTATCAGTGGATCCGGAAAAATCATGCGGACATCTGAATGGAGCTTTACAGGGGGTGATCAATGACAGGGGGGTAATCAATGACAGGGGGGTGATCAGGGAGTCTATCTGGGGTGATCACCACAGTCATTGATCACGCCCCTGTAAGGCTCCATTCAGACGTCCGTATGCGTTTTGCGGATCCGATCCATCTATCAGTGGATCCGTAAAAATCATGCGGACATCTGAATGGAGCTTTACAGGGGGGTGATCAATGACAGGGGGGTAATCAATGACAGGGGGGTGATCAGGGAGTCTATATGGGGTGATCACCACAGTCATTGATCACGCCCCTGTAAGGCTCCATTCAGACGTCCGTATGCGTTTTGCGGATCCGATCCATCTATCAGTTGATCCGTAAAAATCATGCGGACATCTGAATGGAGCTTTACAGGGGGGTGATCAATGACAGGGGGGTAATCAATGACAGGGGGGTGATCAGGGAGTCTATATGGGGTGATCAGGGGTGATCAAGGGTGATCAAGGGTGAATAAGGGGTTAATAAGTGACAGGGGGGGGGGTATAGTGTAGTGGTGCTTGGTGCAACATATTACTGTGCTGCCTGTGTCCTCTGGTGGTCGATCCAAACAAAGGGGACCACCAGAGGACCAGGTAGCAGGTATATTAGACACTGTTATCAAAACAGCGTCTAATATACCTGTTAGGGGTTAAAAAAATCACATCTCCTGCCTGCCAGCGAACGATCGCCGCTGGCAGGCTGGAGATCCACTCGCTTACCTTCCGATCCTGTGAACGCGTGCGCCTGTGTGCGCGCGTTCACAGGAAATCTCGCGTCTCGCGAGATGACGCATATATGCGTGACTCTGCGCAGGGCTGCCACCTCCGGAACGCGAATCTGCGTTAGGCGGTCCGGAGGTGGTTAAAGGGCTTCTGTCACCCCACTAAACCAATATGCAAATTACCTTGCTACCAGCAAGTAGGGAATGTTAGCATTCAAAATCTGGCGCCTGCGCCGCGGCCGTACCTGTCTTCAATCGGCGCAGGCGCACTGAGAGGCGGCCGCTCACTCGGCCGCTCCATCCTCAATGCGCCTGCGCCGATGACGTCACATCTACACCCGGCGCAGGTGCATTGAGGATGGAACGCAGAGCGAGCGGCCGCCTCGATTGAAGACAGGTACGGCCGCGGCGCAGGCGCCAGATTTTGAATGCTAACAGGCAGGGCCAGCAGAGAACGATTCCGTTCCCTGGCCCTGTCAATCACAATGCGGAGGGGGCGTCTTTAGGATCGAAGGATGCGGCTGCTACCAGCAAGTAGCCGCCCTACTTGCTGGTAGCAAGGTAATTTGCATATTTTAAAAGCATGTTTTAAACAAAATCTACAGGACCAAAATGATTAATTTGATTATGTAGGCATAAATCGCAGTGTGGGGATTATAAGTAAGCAAAAAAAACAAAAAAAGGTTTAGTAGGGTGACAGAAGCCCTTTAAGGAGTTAAAGAGCTCTGGGTTTAGGCATAATGATACCACACCATTCCTAAACCATAAATGTGAAGTCCTTACTTGTTTACATGACTATAGTCTAAAAGGCACAATAGATGCCTAGTAAAACAGCTACTCAGCTTGTCTACAGCTGTGTCACACAGGCTGTGTATCTGTATACAGAGAGAGGAGACGTAAAGAAAGGAAATTACACACATCTCAGCTTCAATGTCTGTGAAAAGTGAGGGTGAAATTATAAATAAGGCTTTTCAGGGGCTAATCCAGTTTTTCAAAAAAACATACTCACCCTATCCATTTGATAGCAGAGAGTCCATCGCAGTCATATTCATTGAAGACACTGTGCAAAATCTTACGCTGGGAGTGGTAACAACATCACTGATGACATCACCTCGTGTTCTTACGCAAACGTCACCCCACGAGATTTCACAAAGTTTCTGCAATCAAGATGGCCACAACGGCCGCTTTGTGCACAAATGGATGAGAACAGTATGTTTTTGTTTACCACCATTTCAAATAAAATTGATTTGTTACGACAAAGCACAAGAAAATTTGGGTTTGCGGCAAATCAAATTTTTCCTGAAATTCGGATCGAACTCCACTTCGAATACTCTACACTACTTAACCACCTCCCGTCCACCCATAAACTATAAACGTCCGGGAGGTGGTTCTCTATTTCTGAATGGACGTTCCAGAACGTCCGTTCAGAAACTGCAGCTGCACGCTAATCGAGCAGCTACTCGCTAATCGTGCAGCTGCTGATCGGGTTGCCTGCTGTCAATGACAGCAGGGCAACCCAGAGAGAAGGCAGAGACAGTGCCCAGGTGTCCCTGCCTTCTGTATCGCTGCATACACAGCGCTCACCTAGCGCTGTGTATGCAGAGCAGGAAACGCTATGCGCTTTCTGTTCCGGCCCGGCGGGACCGGAGAGTGCAGGAGCTGTGTGAGGTCTTTCACAGACCTCGATCAGCCCTGCAATGAGGCTGTACAGCGCTGTATTGGGCCTACAGCCTCTCTGGGGGGTGCAGTTCTGTAACTGGGGCTACTATGTCAGCCCCAATTACAAGAGAAATCAACAGTGAAAAAAAAAAAGAAAATGTGAAGTAAATGTCCCCCAGAGGTCTTGTATGACCTTATGGGGGACGAAAAGTGTAAAATAAAAAAAATAAAAATAAAGTGCTAAAAAAAATAAAATAAAAAAAGGTTTCACATGTAAAAAAAAAAATTCCCCAAGTAAGGAATAAAAAAATATTAAAAATAGAAAAAATAAAATAGAAATAGACATATTTGGTATTGCCGCGTCCGTGACGGTCGGCTCTATAAATGTATCACATAATCGACCTAGTCCAATAAACACCATAAAAATAAATAAATAAATAAACTGTCAAAAAAAGCCATTTTTGTCACCTTACATCACAAAAAGTGCTCCAAGTGATCAAAAAGGCGTATGTCCCACAAAATGGTACCAATAAAACCGTCACCTCATCCCACAAAAAATGAGCCCCTACATAAGAATATCTCTCAAAAAAAAAAAAACTATAGCTCTTAGAACATAGAGACACTAAAACATCATTTTTTTGGTTTCAGAAATGCTATTATTGTGTTAAAGTGAAATAAATGAAAAATGTATACATATTAGGTATTGCCGCGTCCGTAAAAACCAGCTATATAAAAATATCACATGACCTAACCCCTCGGGTGAACACCGTAAAAAAAAAAAAAAAAAAATATGTGTAAAAACAAGCAATTTTTGTCAGCTTACATCACAAAAAGTGCAACATCAAGTGATTAAAAATGCGTATGTCCCACAAAATGGTACCAATAAATCCGTCACCTCATCCCGCAAAAAATGAGCCCCTACATAAAAATATATCTCAAAAAATAAAAAAAACTATAGCTCTCAGAACATGGACACATTAAAACATATTTTTTTTGTTTCAAAAATGCTATTATTGTGTAAAACTTTAATAAATAAGGGCTCTTTCACACTTGCGTTGTCCGGATCCGTTGTGTACTCCATTTGCCGGAAGTGCCCGCCGGATCCGTAACACCGCAAGTGAACTGAAAGCATTTGAAGACTGATCCGTCTTCAAAATGCGTTCAGTGTTACTATGGCAGCCAGGACGCTATTAAAGTCCTGGTTGCCATAGTAGTAGTGGGGAGCGGGGGAGCAGTATACTTACCGTCCGTGCGGCTCCCGGGGCGCTCCAGAATGACGTCAGAGCGCCCCATGCGCATGGATGACGTGATCCATGCGATCACGTCATCCATGCGCGTGGGGCGCTTTGACCTCACTCTGAAGCGCCCCGGAAGCCTCACGGACGATAAGTATACCCGCTCCCCACTACACTTTACCATGGCAAATAGGACTTTAGCGTCCTGGCAGCCATGGTAACCATTCAGAAAAAGCTGAACGTCGGATCTAGTAATGCGCCGAAATGACGTTTAGCTTAAGGCAGGATCCGGATTAATGCCTTTCAATGGGAATTAATTCCGGATCCGGCCTTGTGGCAAGTGTTCAGGATTTTTGGCCGGAGCAAAAAGCGCAGCATGCTGCGGTATTTTCTCCAGCCAAAAAATGTTCCGATCCTGAACTGAAGACATCCTGATGCATCTTGAACGGATTTCTCTCCATTCAGAATGCATTTGGATAATCCTGATCAGTATTTTTCCGGCATAGAGACCCGACGACGGAACTCTATGCCGGAAAAGAACAACGCAAGTGTGAAAGAGCCCTAAGAAAAAGTATACATATTAGGTATTGCCACGTCCGTAACAATCTGCTCTATAAAAATGTCACTTGACTGAACCTCTCAGGTGAACGCTGTAAAAATAAATAAATAAAAACTGTGCTAAAAAAACCAATTTTTTGGTTACCTTGCCCCATAAAGTGTTATAATGAATGATCAAAAAATCATATGTACCCAAAAATAGTACCAATAAAACTGGCACCTTATCCCCTAGTTTCCAAAATGGGATCACTTCTTGGGAGTTTCTACTGTAAGGGTGCATCAGGGGGCTTCAAATGGGACATGGCATCTAAAAACCATGTGGAGTTCCTTTTCTTCTGCGCCCTGCCGTGTGCCCATACAGCAGTTTATGACCACATGTGGGGTGTTTCTGTAAACCTCAGAATCTGGGTAATAAATATTGAGTTTTGTTTGGCTGTTAACCATCGATGTGTTAAATAAAAAATTGGATTAAAATGGAAAATCTGCCAAAAAAGTTAAATGAGAAAATTTGATCTCCATTTTCCTTTAATTCTTGTGGAACGCCTAAAGGGTTAACAAAGTTTGTAAAATTGGTTTTAAGTAACTTAAGGGGTGTAGTTTCTACAATGGGGTCATTTATGGGGGTATCCACTATGTAGGCCCCACAAAGTGACTTTAGACCTGAACTGGTCCTTAACCCCTTAAGGACTCAGCCCTATTTCACCTTAAGGACTTGGCCATTTTTTGCAAATCTGACCAGTGTAACACTTTGACTTATCCAGGCCATTCTGAGATTGTTTTTTCGTCACATATTGTACTTCATGACACTGGTAAAATGAAGTAAAAAAATAATAATTTTTTGGCATAAAAAATACCTAATTTACAAAAAATTTGGAAAAATTTGCAAATTTCAAAGTTTCAGTTTCTCTACTTCTGTAATTTATAGTAATACCCCCAAAAATTGTGATGACTTTACATTCCCCATATGTCTAATTTATGTTTGAATTATTTTGGGAATGATATTTTATTTTTTGGGGATGTTACAAGGCTTAGAAGTTTAGAAGCAAATCTTGAAATTTTTCAGAAATTTACAAAAACCCAATTTTTAGGGACCACTACAGGTCTGAAGTCACTTTGCGAGGCTTACATAATAGAAACCGCCCAAATTGACCCCATTCTATAAACTACACCCCTCAAGGTATTCAAAACTGATTTTACAAACTTTGTTAACCCTTTAGGTGTTGCACAAGAGTTATTGGCAAATGGGGATGAAATTTGAGAATTTCATTTTTTGCCTAATTTTCCATTTTAACCCATTTTTTACACTAACAAAGCAAGGGTTAACAGCCAAACAAGACTGTATCTTTATTGCCCTGACTCTGCCGTTTACAGAAACACCCCATATGTGGCCGTGAACTACTGTACGGCCACACAGCGGGGCGTAGAGTGAAAGGTGCGCCGTATGGTTTTTGAAAGCCAGATTTTGCTGGACTGGTTTTTTGACACCATGTCCCATTTGAAGCCCCCCTGATGCACCTCTAGAGTAGAAACTCCATAAAAGTGACCCCATCTAAGAAACTACACCCCTCAAGGTATTCAAAACTGATTTTACAAACTTTGTTAACCCTTTAGGTGTTGCACAAGATTTAATGGAAAATAGAGATACAATTTCAAAATTTCACTTTTTTGGCAGATTTTCCATTTTAATATTTTTTTTCCAGTTACAAAGCAAGGGTTAACAGCCAAACAAAACTTATTATTTATGGCCCTAATTCTGTAGTTTACAGAAACACCCCATATGGGGTCGTAAACTGCTGTACGGGCACACGGCAGGGCGCATAAGGAAAGGAATGCCATGCGGTTTTTGGAAGGCAGATTTTGCTGGACTTTTTTTTTTTACACCATGTCCCATTTGAAGCCCCCCTGATGCACCCCTAGAGTAAAAACTCCAAAAAATTGACCCCATTTTAGAAACTACGGGATAGGGTGGCAGTTTTGTTGGTACTAGTTTAGGGTACATATGATTTTCGGTTGCTCTATATTACACTTTTAGTGCGGCAAGGTAACAAGAAATAGCTTTTTTGGCACTTTTTTTTTTTGTTATTTACAACATTCATCTGACAGGTTAGATCATGTGGTATTTTTATAGAGCAGGTTGTCATGGACGCAGTGATACCTAATATGTATACAATTTTTTTTATTTATGACTTCATTTTTAAAACCAAAAAAATGTTTTAGTGTCTCCATAGTCTAAGAGCCATAGTTTTTTCAGTTTTTGGGCGATTATCTTAAGTAGGGTCTCATTTTTTGCAGGATGAGATGACCGTTTGATTGGCACTATTTTGGGGTGCATATGACTTTTTGATCGCTTGCTATTACACTTTTTGTGACGTAAGATGACAAAATGGCTTTTTTTACACCGTTTTTTTTTTATTTTTTTACGGTGGTCACCTGAGGGGTTAGGTCATGTGATATTTTTATAGAGCCGGTCGATACGGACGCGGCGATACCTAATATGCATACTTTATTTTTATTTATGTAAGTTTTACACAATGATTTCATTTTTGAAAAAATCATGTTTTAGTGTTTCCATAGTCTAAGAGCCATAGTTTTTTCAGTTTTTCGGCGATTATCTTGGGTAGGGTAAGACTTTTGCGGGATGAGATGACGGTTTGATTGTTACTATTTTGGCATACATGCAACTTTTTTGATCACTTTTATTACCTTTTTTGGGAAGTAAGGTGGGCAAAATTTCAATTTTCTCATAGTTTTTATTTTTTTATTTTTATGGCGTTCACCGTGCGGGGAAAGTAACATGACCGTTTTATAGATCAGGTTACCTAATATGTGTAGTGTATTTTATTTTTTTTATTTTTATTCAGTGATAAATGTGGGGTTTTTTTCGTAACTTTTTTCACTTTTTTTTGCATTTTTTTGACCCAGACCCACTTGGTTCTTGAAGATCCAGTGTGTCTGATGTCTGTATAATACAGTACAGTACACCATATAGGGTTCTGTACTGTATTTTACTTACACTGAATAGATCTATGCTTTTAGCATAGATCTGTTCAGCACCATGGACAGCAGGACGCCTGAGAAGGCGTCCTGTTGCCATGGGAACCTTCCCTGTCTGCTACAACTTTGCAGACGGGGAAGGGTGAGCACGGGGCTGGCAGGGGGCTGTCTGGGGGCTCTCTCCCTCTCCATCGGGGGGCTGCAAAGGCACAGCAGCCCACCGATGGGAGAGGGAGGGAGCTCACTGACCGATGACAGTTAACCTTTTCCATACTGCGGTCCGTACGGACCGCGGTATGGAAAGGGTTAAACGGCTGACATCTGCACAGATGTCAGCCGTTTATACCAGGGTGTCAGCCATGTGACAGGGTGGAGTGGCCTTTCCTATGGGAGACCCTGACCAGAATGAACTTGGGTGAACATTTCATTAAATGGATACAGCTGCTCTATTCTGGGTGTACGGCCAGCGTTAAAATAAATGGGATAGATTCAAAACAGTTCCCCCTACAGCGAGGCACTAGGCAGGGATGTCCCCTTTCACCTTTGATATTTGCTCTGGTTTTAGAGCCTCTTGCATGCAGAATCAGACAGTCTAAAGAGATCATAGGCTTTGGAGGGAAAGGAGAAGAAGATAAAATCAGCCTGTATGCGGACGACATCCTTGTTTTTTTGAGGCAGGGATGGAAGGGTGTCCAACCCTTGATGAATATTTTGGAAGAATATAGGGCTCTATCAGGATATAAAGTGAACTGGGATAAGTCTGAACTCCTCCCCCTAGTCCAAACTCCCCCTGATGGAGTATCAGCTATTAGACCACTTGGCCTTACCGATTCTATTCGTTATCTGGGTATTAGTATTAGTGCAGATCTGACTAGATATAACTTTCTGAATGTAACTCCTATGATCAATAAGGTGAAGGAAAAAATCCGAACTTGGCAGAAGCTGCCTCTGTCACAGGCAGAGAGGATAGCATTGGTTAGGATGGTGGTCCTCCCTATTGCCCTATACCCCTTGATAGCATGTCCGATATGGATTGATGATTCGTTTTTTGGGCTGCTAGACAAATTGCTAAATGAATTAATTTAGGGGAGGGGAAGGGTTAGGATCAAGCAAAAATATCTCTGTCTCTCTGAGAGGGACGGTGGCCTTTCCCTCCCATTCCTGCAGGGATACTATATTGCAGCTCAGATAAGATGGTGGGTGGGGCGGGGGAGGGACCACCAGTCCGCGACGTTGCTGAGTATCCTGTCAAGGGATTTTTCAGGGACCATATGGAGAAATCTTCTCTATTTTGGAGACTGGGCATCCGGGAAAAAGAAAAAAACTATGTTTAATCAGTGACACGTTAGATAGGGTCTGGAATAAAACTAAAAAGATATTTGGTGTAAGCAGCCCCACACTTTTTACCCCACTTTGGTATAATTATAATTTAAAAGAGTTCAGGTTAATTGAAGACTATAAGTATTGGAATTCACGCGGTATCAACCATTTAACTCATATAACGTCACATGGAAGTATTATTCTCTTTGATGAATTAGTAAAGGGCACAAATGTCACCTTTTTAGATAGATATAGATATGCACAAATTAGACACGCATACACGAACACTCAGGATAAAGAATCTTTGATCGCTAGGGCAAACCCTTTCTTGGATTACTGTTTTAAATTTAGGGACACACAACTTACTCTTTCACAAATATATCGTAGTTTCCGGGACTGCTTAGGAGAAACAATTACATTCAAAAGCGAGGGAGGATGGGAAGCTGAATTAGGTGTAGGAAGTACTGTTGATTGGAACATAGTATATCGAAATATAAAAAAAGCATCAATATCCCAAAAATACAGACTAATCCAGTTCAGGATTATACATCGCCTGTATTACTCCCCCGCATTTCTCGCCAAAATATATAGAGAAAGAAGGGATACGTGTTGGAAGTGCTCGGCTGAAAATGCCGGTCTAGTTCATCTGTTATGGGATTGCCCAGAAATAAATGGATATTGGACTAGAATCTACGAAGAACTATACAGTAGATATAAGATTAAACTGAATCGCTGTTTTAACCAAGCAATATTAGGTTTTTTTTCCCATGTGGATTTAACGCCCTATCAGACTAAAATCTCCCTGGAGAGTTTCATGGCCGCAAAGGCCTTGGTTCTTAAATATTGGGGCACAAAAAATAGCCCTACTTACTCTGAGTGGAGGGCTCGGATAGACACCATTGATGCTTATAGAAGAATGGTTAGAAAAATAGAGTAGCCCCGGAAGGGGCAGGTCTTTGATATCTTCTTTCGCTCCAAAGAGCCTGGCTGTTTGTGGTATTGATCACGAGAAACAATAGGAGATGGTTGGATCCCGCAGCAGTGAATCAAGGGATGGGTGGGTGGATATAAAGGGGTTAATTATGTGGATTGATGTATGATTATCTGCTATATTTAAACTGTGTGTAATTGAATTCACACTTTTTGGCTCAGGATAACAATAAAGAAATTTTTCATTAAAAAAAATTAAAAAAATAGGCGTCAATCCCCATCACAACCATTGGGTGGTTGCACATAGACATATAAAGGATAGAAATTTTGTGACACAATATCCCAAATATATTTTTTTTAAAGCTGGTTATATGGGTTGAATAGCGAGTGCTAATACTCACCTATATTGTACCAATTTTCATTAATTGGATGCCATTTGGTGTATTGAGTGGGTACAGTTACTCCCAATTGCTGCAATTCTTGGGTATGGCCATACAACATGATTGCAGTGACTAAGACATGGTCATGATGTGTCTTGAACTGTGTGGCCATTCAGGCCTCAGCATTATCCAAAGCTGATTTTCCACTGTTCATTGCTAATGGCCTTGCGGTAATCCATAAAACTGCCCAGCCATTACCACTGAACATACTAAAGTCTAGTGAAAAACACACTTTATCAATGGGTTTTCCTACTTTAGATATGTATAGCATATCTGATCCATACAACAAAAATTAACCATATGTAATCCAGGTGCATTAAACACTTGAACAAAATATATTATGATTATGTTTTTCGTTGCACTATATTCAAGATTATTGCAATGAGTGTTTTTTCTTCAGTTGGCATTTGCAATTTCTTAGTCTCGAGAAACTAAAGGGTTATAATGCCAGGCCCTGTTGAGCCTGAGCAGGAACGTGATTTAAAGTCTCCAAATGATGGAAAGGTTTTCAGAAATAGGTTTAAGAGGTCCAATCTCAGGGAGATTGAGTATGAAATAATTGAACTTGCTGCCATTCTCACTCCTGTGCATTTATATGTTAATCGTATACCCTACAAGATTCTCATAGAGTAAAAGGAGCTCAGCCAGGCTGGAGAAGGGGATTGGTTTAGTGCAGAGCAAAAGCTTTTTCCATTAAACCATAGATGCACACAAGCTGCATTCATTTTTGGCTCAAACATTATCTTTTATTTCTGTGGAATATCTTTTTATGCTTTTCTCACAATACAAATACCATATATTACCAATGTGTGCAATCTGTTAACTTAGGGCATTACCAAACAGATAAGTTTACTAATTGAAATGTACTGTACATGCTGTCTACTACTAGTCATATTTGACATTCACTAGAAATATGAGCCCTATCCTTAAATTCATGAATGCTATTAGAGATGAGTGAAGTTCTCTAAAATTTGATTCAGCTGCTTCGCCAAATTTTTTTTAAAAAATTAGCGGGTGCAACTATTTGATCGGGAAGAGGCTGCTGTGGCCATCTTGTTTGAAGATCCAGCGTGAAATCTCGCTCTGCGCTTGATGACATTAAGTGGGCAGGCGTAGTGACGTCATACATCAACACGCACAGGATTTTGCATGTGATCTTTAAACAAGATGGCCGTGGTTGCCTCTTCATGCTCAAATGGATGAGGATAGTATGATTTTTTAAAATTGTTACCGCCATTTCGGAGAAAATTGATCCATTACCACGAAGCACGAGTTTTCAAATTTTTCCTGAAATTCGGACCAAAGTCCACTTTGTGAACTTCGATTCGCTCAACACTAAATACCACATTCATTTCAGCATTGGTTTGAAATCTTGTCATATGGAAAAAAGTATGACATACTGTACAGAAGGACATGATCCTTACAAATGGAATATAGCATTATAACTAGTTTAAGTGGAGAGTTAATTGTTGGAACATGGATGTATTTTATCATTTCATTTGCATCAGTATTCTGGTGGAAATTTTTTTTGGACACATGCCATTTTCACCTTTTTTATTTTACGTTACTTTTGCACCATTGAAAAGTAAGCATAGTTAGCTAATCTAGAAGTTGTAGGTCAAAAATATTAAATGCAACATTTTAAAAAGTTGCCAAAAATGTCCAACTTCAAACCCACTTCAGTAGGTAAATTTTGGGGAAATTATTACAAGGCAGACTCCAGCAAAACTTCACTTTTTTAATTCATGTGCATAACTTCCAAGTGGTACAGAGTCATATTACAACCTCCATAGAGTTCTATGGAGTCCTAATATACTGAAATTTCATTTTGAGGTTTACACAATGTTTTCTGTTGGATTTCATATGGATATGACTGATAACATACATGGCATCAATCAATGGAACATTGGCAGAGATACCACATGTGCATATGGCACCATAGTATGGTGCTGCAGGACCTACATGTATGCATGAGTCCTAATCCAACTGAAATGTATCAGTTACAAGCCTTTCTATGATATAAATTAGAACATAATGCAACAGATCACTTGAATTTGAACAGAGCCACATCTGTTTGGATTTCGTACTCTTGCCAGTTTTGCTATGGCACATACCTTCTTGTGTAGCTGTCTAGGTCTGCAACAGATTTGTTCCCTTCCCGACAGCCAGCTGCTTATTAAGAGGAGGTGAAGCACTGCCTCTACATACAGTGATCACCTCCACAGTATGAGGACAAGGGATAGCTATTGCGATCGCTCGTCCCCATGCAGCTGCATTGTTTCTTGGCGCTGTTTAGAGAGCAGAATCTGCTGCCCAGAAATGATGATTGATGTGTCTGCATGAACTTCAGGGTGACCCGATAAACGAATGTTTTGCTCGTTCATCGGCTAATCGGCTGCAGATTGTCGGGAACGAGTGTTCGGAGGAACGTTCATTCCCGACAATCTGCTTGATTATCCACCCGTCTAAATCCATTTTAACTCTATACCAAATATATTAGAGCAGCCACAGATAATTTCTCTAAATCTAGATATGCCAAATTGTGAGGCAATTTACAGCAGAATCTAGGAGCCCTCTCATTAGTAAATGTGTTTGTGTATGAGGTACAGCAGGAAAATGAGATTGTCAGCTTCATTGGAAACAGAGACTGAATCAATGGTATTCAGTGTACTTCAATACAGTATATGTTGGAATTATATACAGTAAATAGGTTCTAATACATGGAGTTGTACTTATTATGTTTAATATTATTTTATATCTTGTGCTGAAAACATTATTTATATTAATTAATTATTTTTCTTTCAGGAGCAGTGCCATTTACACTGGTTGATTGGGTTGGTTGATTTGCAAAAAAAGGGATACAATATAGTTAAATTGTTTAACAAAAAGTAGATATACACACTTAAAATTATTAGAATGAGCAGCATGTGGACAATTGTCTTCTCCTTTTTGTGCTCTTAAATGGAACCTGTCACCATGAAAATGCAGTGGAATCTGCAGGCACCATGGTACAGAACAGGGGGAGATGAGCAGATTAATATATATCGTTTTATTGGGAAAAGATTCAGTAGAAGTTGTAATTTATTAATTTAAATTCCTGCTCATTCTTGGCTTTGAAGTAAAGGAGGCGGTCCCATCAATGATTGACAGATACCTATACACAGTGATAGAGGGAAGGCTGCCAATCACTGATAGGACCGGCTCCTGAAATTTAAGTCAATAAAAAAAAGGTTAGGCCCCATGCACACAACCATATCTGTTTTGTGGTCGGCAGATTGCGGATCCGCAAAATATGGATGTGGTCTTTGTTGCAACTGCATTTTTGGGGGCTCATTAACTTCAATGGGTCTAAAGTCTTCATTTTGCAGAAAAGTATAGAACATGTTCCATCTTTTTGTAGAATGGACACACGGATGAGGAAAGCACAAAGATCTTCCATGTGTTTTCCGCATCTGTGTGTCAGTTCCGCAAAAGATAGACTATGTCTGCGAAATGCAGACCACAGATCCATTGAATACATGGCACATGAACCGCATCCATATTTTGCGGATCTACAATTCGCAGACAACAAATTGGATATGGTCAAATACAAGGGGCCTTATAGTGGATCTTTTTCAAGAAAAATATATGTTCATCTGCTCATCACCTCCTGCGCTGTAACATTCTGCCTATCATGTTCAACATGACAGGTTCCCTTTAAGTACAGTATTTTCTTCTTAAAAGACGAAATATGTCTGCATATTCTATAGAAAAGGCAGCACCTGAAAAATCATTGTCAAGTGGTTTCTAACATCAGCATTTGTTTTCTAAAAGAAGATTATAGCTGTCATTTTGTTTACACCCATTATGGTGAATATTGCTCTTGTGTTGCAATCATTGCCAGCTTTCATAAAAAAAGAGTGGCATGGAAAATGGTTGCTTCCATACTAGCGGGAATAACCAACAGTTAGAAACATCATTTTTAAGACACACGGCCTAATAAATTGCATATATGGCTATAGGGACACAAACTCTATTCATTTAAAGCCTAGATAAGCCTGTAATGGAAGTCTGGTGCACTGACTCCACTAAAGATGGTGCATGGTTTATTTTACTAGTGGGAAATTTAGTTTATTTGTTCACATTTCCCAGACATAGTACCTATCAGTGTCATATTTTTGTACTGTACATGTGGTTTCAGTATTATAGTCTAGCACAAAGTTCACAATGCAGTTTCAACTATTAGTTGTTTCTTTTTGCTTGCTGCGTGTCATAAATATAATGTATATATGATGTTTTCTATTGTACGATTATCTGCCATACTAAGGCTGAGTTCGAATCACCATTTATTTTTCCGTTCCGTCAGAAGAACAGGAAAATAAAGAAAAAACGGATGTTGTAAAAAAAATAGATCCTGAGCATCAGTTATGCTCATTTGGCATCTTCCTTTTTTTCTGTCTAAATTAACGGATCTCAGACGGAAATGGCTAAAACAGAATCCAAATGTGCATAACTGTTGCTCAGGGTAAATTTTTTGCAGCATCCAATTTTTTTCTTTATTTTTCTGTTCTTCTGATGGATCAGAAGACCTGGAAAAATAAACAGTGATGTGAACTCACCCTAAAGCATACATAAACCCCCTTATAAGGATTATTCTGTTCTCAAATATTGTGTTCTTTCATCATTTTCATAGTGATCTGCTTATTAAACAAGATTTATACCTACAGGAGTGTCACAGAAGACTATAAGCACCTTCTTAGCATCTTGGCATATCCCCCAAAAATTTATTTACCCAAAAACACACCTCTTATTTCCGTTAACCTTAAGACAGCACCATTCCATCAATAAAGTCAATGCTTGAATAGCAAGTATTCTTCATCATCTATATACCTATATAAGTTTCCTGCAGGGCATCCCCTACATATGGGCCTCCTAGGCCAACTGTGAAATCCAAAATATTGTGTATCGACCTGCTAGTTAATTTCTAATAATGTTGTTCCCGTTATTTTCCATGGAGTGCCCTGAGAATGATTTTTTTCAGAAACATTTGTAAAGTAATGGTAAACAATAGACTTATTCTTTAAATATGGGCATGTTCTCACTTTGGTTTACTTAAAGGGATTTTTCCACCAAGAGAAATACAGTTGCATGAACTCAATATGCCATAAAAGTTTTTGATGGGAAAAAATATTCATGTTCTTTTGATCACATTATAATTAATCCAGTCAGGGCTGCGACAAAGAGTAGCTGGGGATAGTGACCACATAATTTTGTGAAAAAAGTAGTTTGTGGCAGTATTGCCATGCTCAGCAGTTAGCCTGATCATCTGCACTATATTGCAATATGCCTAGAGTTTGCTGGGTTTGCAGAGCTGGGTCTAGGCATCATTAAAGGGTTTCCTATGCATAATGAGAGGAAAACTGGCCAATGAGTGTTTCTCCAAATAGACGGAAGAAAACACTCATTGGTTAGTGACACTGGGGTCTATTGGTCACTCACAAGGGATACTCCTCATGTTTAAAAAGGTTGTCCCATGAAAACAATTCTTAATTTTTTTAACCAGTGTCTGGATGTGAATACTTTTGATATTGAATATCATAAAAATGTAGTATAGCGACTTAGTTATTAATTAAAATGTATCTGTATAGCGCCACCTGCTGTTCTTTTCCTTATTTCTCAGTCCACATCATTGAGGTGGTTTCACATGCACAGTTCCATCCTTCACAGTTACGGTTAGAAGTTGTGACAGGTACAGAAGGAGAAGGACACATCCGCTGAGCTGTGATAAGGAGAAAGAAGACGCACCCTAAGAAAGGGCACACCTCCTGAGCTGCCAGCCTAAAGGAAAATCTAGCAGAGCAATTGGAGGAGAAAAAATGGAGAGCTCTGGCTCGATGTCAGGTACAGGGCTGGTTCTAGACTTGTTAACAATATACTGCCATGTACTACAAAATCTGATGGCTGATTTTCATTCCTTTTAAGGCTTCTTTTAGTTTGTGGTGGTTTCACCACATTTTTCTTGGGTTGTGTGTATTGACATGTCTGTACAGGCTTTGATTCATTGCAAACTTTATTCCGCAACCTTCAATTCACAAATAGCCACATGTTTTAATGGAATAAATCTATCTATAGTGTAAGGATTTTTAGGTTAAATTGTGTAGTCTACGAACCATTACCGTTCTCTTGTGGTCAGCAATAGACAAACCTCTCTTCTCTGAATGAGTTCGCACTTCAGTTATTCGGTTAGTTATTTCCATCAGTTATTGTTAGCCAAAAAATATGACATTTTTACTGACAATGAGCCCTTGGGGTTCAGAAGTAGACTGTCTAGGGTAACAATGATGTAACTCTCCTTTCATGTTTATTCTCTACCAGTCAAGAAATCAAACTATTAAAGAGGTTATGACTAATAAAAATGTATAACCTGTCCTCAGAATAGGTGATAACTCAGGGATCACAGTGGGTATGACTGATGGGACCCCAGCAATCCTGAAAACAAGGGGTCCCAGAGTCCCATCTCTGAATGAAGTGGTAGTGAACGCAATGGTACAATGCTCTATTCATTTCTATGGGGAGAGAAAGAGAGAGAGAGAGAAAGAAAGAGAGAAATTCCAGGCATTTAAAACACTTAGATTCGGGTGGAACCAATTTGTACCCAAACTGATTTTATTGGCTGATCTGTATTAAACAAACCAAAACAAATATTCAGAACCTTTTTTTTTTTTTTTTTTTTTTAAAGTGCAGTTAACTACACAAATCTGCTTGGGGAGAGGAGACCTATATGTTCTCTTTGTCAGTAAAGGTCATGGAATTTCTCATTTAATACAAATTAAGGGACAGGAAATTGATCCGGACTGCAAAAATAAAAATAGAAATCTAATCCATGGTATAATTTAGCATTATTTTTTCTGATAAAATAATGCATATGGCGGGTTCTGTGTGCCTATAATTTGATGGTTGGCCCTCCGTTATACAAATGGAGACCAGCATAAGACACAGTAATATGAAGTGGTAGCAGTAGTAGAAAAATCTTTTTAATAGATTTGCCTGTATTTAAAGCTGTAATGTGGCAGTAGCATTCTGCTGGGCAGATATGAACATTTTATGCTCTGGCATAAACATTATATTCTTGGGATATTTTTAGTCTCTTCCCTCTGTCCAACGTCAGTACATTTGCTCATAATTGTCATGTACGCTTAGTGTTAGAGAGAATTCTTTACATAAGCCGGTCATCTTAATAATTTGTTCATGACATATAGGAATTCTAACCTTTGATTTCCTAAGAAATGTGTATGTGGTGCTAATGGTAATAATGATGTACTATATATTTCACTGCTATTTGACAGGTACGCTTTAAGAGATGTTTCTCGCTCTCCACCACCTCATTCTCTACTTTTCTCTTGTAATGTGGTTAAAGAATAATTATGGTGGGGGGCATATTGTGAAATTCCTCATTCCTTCCCCTAGAGTTGAACAGTCAGATAGAAGTGAGCACAGTGTCCTGGATTCTGCCAAGTGATTGAGCGAGAATGAAACCTATATTGAAAAAGTAAAGCTTAAAATTGCCAGGTTTCCATCCCACTCCTATCTATTCTGAAAGTGTCAGTCCTAACCGACTATTAGCTGTTTTTCCCTGACAAACTGGGAGCAGTATGGTATATTCAAGCTCAGCGTTGTATGCAATACATTGTACAGAGAGGTAGCAATTTCCATGGCTAGATTTAAAAATAGAATGAGTGGTGCCACACAAAGCTATTGCTTTTTCTTTCCTGCATGTGTCAAGATTAAATCACACAATGATAGGGATAACGGTAAGATGGCTGCATGTGTGCATATTACACTGAAGTGTGATGGCAAGCCAAAGAAAATCAGCCATTTTAAGATAACGTTATTTTTAGAGAGGAGCTAATTAAAAAAAAAAAATTATTCGCCGGTTCGCCGAATTTTTTTAGAAAAAATTGATTTGACCTGAATTTATTTGTGGCGAATTAATTTAAAAAATGGCTATTTCCTGGCTGCAGAGAGCCTATATAGTGGTGTAGAACACTGTGCCTTGTAGTAACACGCATAGGGAGTTTGCTTTGGTAGTCAAATAATACTGTGAGTCCATATGACATACAGATGACAGGCGTCGCTCTTAGAATCACTGCACACTTCACTTATTTGGGCAGTCACGGGGCCAAACTGACCAAATAACTCAAGTAAGAACTCAGCCTTACAGGTCGATGTTAGCGCTAAGAAGAAGTGCACTCCTTTTACACCCTCATCAGCTGATTCCACATAGATGTCTACAGAACCTGTTCTATTAAATGCTTATACAAGTAGAGCCCCCCGACAGAGTGGAGAGGGTGTCAGCAGTAAGTTTGCGTTTGCGTCACTGATTATTTTGCTATTCCTCTGATCCGTCAGAACAATAACCCACAAAAAACGGATCCTGTCTGTGGAGCATCCGTCTTCACTCGGTCAGCATTTGGTCAGTAATCCATCAGTATTTTTTGAACGGGGGAGAAAAAACAACATTTATTTAACAAACAGGACATTAATTTAACACACATAAAATACAACACAGAAGGGGCAAAACCACAAGATTTAAAAGAGAAATTGAATCAACAAGAATGGATTGACAACCAGTGTCGGAGTGACCACGATGGTAATGCATATTGATCATGAAATGTATGGGATTATGGCTGATAACTGGAGGACAGTCCAGCAAACACGCCGACTCCAGCTCATTCCTACAGTGCAGGCTACACAATCACAGCTGGAAGGTAACTGGTCGGTACAGGCAACACCCGAAAATCTTCATAAATACGCCTTAGAATGTGCAGGTCTCGCAGCTGCTGCAACAGAATGGTAAGAAGCAGTATAACATGTAGTAAGCACTGCGGTGATCCATGTAAGACTTCCAGGGAGTCCCGAACATTGTGGACAAGGTCCGAGATGAGAGTCGTCCATGTGTTCAATACGGGATGTTACTGATGGCCAGCTCAGTGATGAATCCCAGCACTCGGATTAGGTAGTCCTTACTGAGGAACTTTTCCTTCACAATGCGCTGATGCCACAGATGCCGTCACCTTGACGAGCTGGGTTGCTGATAAGTGGATTCTAAAGTGTCTGAAGAACTGCGAGTAAAGACATTGGAATAAATTGTCCACTTCCTCCAACATGACCTCGTCCTCTGATTTATGAATGTCATTCCATAAAGTCTTGAAGTCCTCTGCGTGGATGGCATAAGAAATGTCCATGCGAGGTTTGACGGGCACAGAGAAAACAAGCTCTGTGACAGTTACTGATCCAGACACGTCATACCCGGTTTACATCGCTGCTAGCCACGTAAGGTCCTGAGAACTGATCACCAGCTTACCGAAACAACAGTCAAAGTTTCTTTGGAACCACGTCCCTATGATAGTCGTGAGCGCCTCTGAGCCGTTTTACACGAAGAGCAGGAGGCGAGAAAATGTTTTTGGTATCACCTCCAATAGATCGTCCTCTGTGTACTTCCCACAAAACCTACCTGTCCATACAATCCGGTCCTCTGTGCTTGCCTTGGTGACTGGAGGCTTGGATGAAATCTGTATGAGCACAGCCAGTGGATCTCTGTCCTTTCCTTTGAGTCCAGGTAAACAGTAAAATTTGGTTTTTAGGTTCAGCTCTGAGCCCACTTCAATGGCAAGACCCTTCTGCAGCTATGTGGGCAGACAGGTGCTTGGAATACTCTTCAGTCTGGTGTAGGAGAAATTATACATCGGTGTCACGCTATACAGAGTTAATTGTTTTTGAAGGAGAAAAGCAGCCTGTGCCGGATCAAGATTTTCTTCCAAGGGGGTGCACTGCAGGATTTTCCTTTTAGACAAGCCTCGCAATGCTGACCGTCAATGTGCACAGGTCAAGCTACCGGGAGGATACCTCGGGCTGTGAAAATGACTGCTCCTTCGTGCCGATGACCTACTTCTGGGGGTTAATACCCCATCGGTTGGTGTTTGCAGATCCTTGCGATAAATTATGTTCCCGATCACTGACAGTAAACAGAGATCTTGACAGACAAATGTATCAAACTCTGCCGCCATCTTTCTAGGCGCCACGTCTCCAATCCCCTGACCAGACATATTTACCAGCATCTGTTCTAGGACATGAAGCAGTGGAATGACATTGTTCATCCCATAGTCCTGGCGACTGACAAATAACGTGGCCTCCTCAAAGGGCCTTAGCAAACTGCAGGTGTCACGCATGAGCTGCCACTGGCTGACATCAAAGTTACACAGGGGACTACTCTTGTCTGCTTGAATCATCAAGAAATCGTTGATGGCCTTTCTCTGTTCGTACAGTCGGTCCAACATATGGAGGGTGGAATTCCAACGGGTGGAAACGTCGCATATCAGCCTATGTTGGGGGATGCTTTTCTGCTGCTGCAGCTCAAGGAGGGTATGCTTTGCGGTGTACGAGTGGCTGAAGTGCATACAAAGTTTCCTGGCCATTGTTAGGATGTCTTGCAGATGAGTGGAAGACTTCAGGAACCGCTTGACAACCAGATTGAACACGTGGCTCAGCCCTCCTCGACGCAGTGCTGACACCATATTCTTCCCGTTGTCGGTCACCATGGTTCCGATTTTAAGTTGTGGCGGAGAAAGCCAGGATACGATTTCTTGCTGAAGGACACGGAACAGTTCCTCCCCAGTGTGACTCCGTTCGCCCAGGTAAACCAGGTGCAGAACAGCGCGAGAGTGATGAGAGGGGTTGCATATGGCTTGCATACACTACATGCCTCCAAGATATCTACATGAAAATAATATATTTGGTGTAAATCGTGCAAGGGGCTTAGTTGGAGAAATTGACTTCACAAGAGATACAGCTGAGTTTATTTTGAAATAAAAAATGTCACCACTGTGTAATTCAGCCCATACAGCAAAAGGAGGTATACAGTCACCCATCAATTTTCCCCAAAAAAGCCAGTTTCACATAGCAAATTTCACCACTACATAATTCGGGCCATACAGGAAAAGGATGTGTACAATCACCCATACATTTTCATAAAAAAGCCAGTGTCACATAAAAAATTTCACCTCTAAGCAATTCGGTCCATATCGCAAAAGGAGGTGCACAATCACCCATAAATTTTCCAAAAGAAAGCCTGTATCACATAAAGAATTTCAACACAAAGTAATTCAGTCCATACGGCAAAAGGAGGTGTACAGTCACCCATCAAGTTTCCCCCAAAAAATCCAGTTTCACAAATTTCACCACTACGTAATTCGGCCCATATCGCAAAAGGAGGTGTACAATCACCCAAACATTTTCCGAAAAAAAGTCAGTGTCACATAAAACATTTCACCACTAAGTAATTTGGTCTATACCGCAAAAGGAGGTGTACAATCACCCAATACATTTTCCCAAAGAAAGCCTGTGTCACATAAAGAATTTCACCACTAAGTAATTCGGTCCATTCCGCAAAAGGAGGTATACAATCACTAATACATTTCCCATAAAAAAGCCAGTGTCACATAAGAAATTTCACCACTAAGTAGTTCGGTCCATACCGCAAAAGGAGGTGTACAATCACCCATACATTTTCCCAAAAGAAGCCTATTGTCACGAACCGGCAGGACAGGTAGTGAATCCTCTGCACCAGAGAGGCGATGGCGTGGGTTGTACTAGAGGACCGGTTCTAAGCAGTTACTGGTCTTCACCAGAGCCCGCCGCAAAGTGGGATGGATTTGCCGCGGCGGTAACTACCAGGTCGTGTCCCCTAGTAACAACTCGACCTCTCTGGCAACTGATAAGGCGTGGTACACAGGGAGAAGGCAAGAGCGTAGTCGGACGAAGCAGCGGTCAGGGCAGGCGGCAAAGGTTCAAAGGCGAGTGGACGGTAGCAACGGGTACGGCAACAGGTAAGGCAAACTAACATCATAGGGAACGCTTTCTCTGAGGCACAAGGCACAAAGATCCGGCAGAAGGCTTTGGGAGGAGAAGGTATAAATGGGCAGTGCACAGGTGCAGCCTAATAAAGTCAGCACTGCCTCTCACAACCTTAACCCTTAATAACCCCTTTGGACCAGGCACCAATCACTGGTGCACTGGTCCTTTGAATCTAAGAGTCCCGGCGCGCGCGCCCTAGAGAGCGAGGACGCACACGCCGAGACGCTGGAGTGCTGCCTGGGGACATACGCTGTGAGCGCTCCGAGACCAGCAGGGGACCCGGAGCGCTCAGCGTAACAGTACCCCCCCCCTTTGGTCTCCCTCCCTTTTTGGTACCGAAGAACTTGCGGATGAGACTGCGGTCCAGGATGTTCTCCTCCGGTTCCCATGACCTCCCAGTCGACCAAAAAAAATATTTTCCCCCGGGAGATCTTGGTCGCCAAGATCTCCTTGACAGAGAATATATCGGAGGTACCGGCGACAGGGGTGGGAGAAACAAGCTTGGGCGAAAAACGGTTAAAGATAGCAGGTTTAAGAAGGGAGACATGGAAGGAGTTATGGATTCGGAGGGAGGGAGGAAGATGGAGCTGATAAGAAACTTGATTGATAAGACTCTTGATTTTATAGGGTCCCAAGAAACGAGGGCCCAACTTGTAACTTGGGACCCTAAATCGGATGTACCTAGAGGAGAGCCACACCTTGTCACCCGGGCGAAATTCCGGTGGAGATCTGCGTCTCTTGTCAGCTTGAACCTTCATACGGGCGGAAGCCCTGAGGAGAGCAGCGTGGGTTTCTCGCCAGATGGAGGAAAAATCCTGTACAAGACTGTCAACGGCAGGTACAGAAGAAGGAGTGGGAGACTGCGGCAGCGGTGGAAGAAGATGACAGCCGAAGACTACAAAGAAAGGAGACTTGTTAGAGGCAGAGGATTGTTTGTAGTTGTAGGAGAACTCTGCCCAGGGAAGTAGATCAACCCAGTCGTCATGGCTAGAGGATACAAAGTGACGCAGATAGTCACCCAAAATCTGGTTCACCCGTTCTACTTGGCCGTTAGATTGAGGGTGGTACGAAGAAGAAATGTCCAATTTGATCCCGAGCTGGGCACATAGAGCCCTCCAGAATTTGGAGACGAATTGTACCCCACGATCCGAGACAATATGTTTGGGAAGGCCATGGAGACGGAAGATGTGTTGGAAAAATTGTTTGGCCAACATGGGTGCAGAGGGTAGACCGGGCAGGGGTACAAAGTGAGCCATCTTGGAGAAGCGATCCACCACGACCCAAATAACGGACTTGCCATGGGAGGAGGGAAGATCAGTAATAAAGTCCATGGCGATGTGAGACCAGGGAACTTCAGGAACAGGTAGAGGCAAGAGGAGACCCGCTGGTCTCTGGCGAGGCGATTTATCCCGGGCGCAAATCATACAGGCCTGGACGAAGTCCGAGACATCTTTCTCCAGAGAAGGCCACCAGTACCTTTGGGAGATTAGTTGGAGAGACTTTAGCACCCCTGGATGACCGGCAAAACGGGAGGCGTGGCCCCACTTGAGAATTCGCAGACGCTGACGTGGAGGTACGTAGGATTTGCCAGGAGGAAGAAGGCGCAGGTCCACGGGAGCGACTGTAATAAGGCGTTCTGGAGGGATAATATATCGAGGTGTTAACTCGTCGCCCACCACATCAGAGGAGCGAGACAGAGCATCTGCCCTAATGTTCTTGCAAGCCGGACGGAAATGGATCTCAAAGTTAAAGCGGGCGAAGAACAGAGACCAACGAGCCGGACGGGGATTAAATCTCTGAGCAGACTGGAGATAAGCCAGGTTCTTGTGGTCCGTGAAGATGTACACAGGATGTGTGGCGCCCTCGAGTAAATGTCTCCATTCCTCCAGTGCCAATTTAATAGCCAGCAGTTCCCTGTCCCCAATGGAGTAATTTCTCTCTGCGGAAGAGAATATTTTTGAAAAGAAGCCACAAGTTGAAGTCTTGCCCCGGGAAGACTTCTGGGTGAGGACGGCTCCGGCTCCCACCGAGGAGGCATCCACTTCAAGAGAGAAGGGCTTGGTGGAATCTGGTCTAGAGAGAACGGGTGCAGAGGCAAAGGCGGATTTCAGGGACTGGAAGGCTTCCTCGGCTTGGGAAGGCCAGGATTTGGGGTTAGCTCCTTTTCTAGTGAGGGCCACGATAGGAGCTACCAGAGTGGAATAGTGAGGGATGAATTGCCTGTAGTAATTCTCAAAGCCCAGAAATCTTTGTATTGCTCGGAGACCAGAGGGACGTGGCCAATCCAGAACCGCCGAGAGTTTGGCTGTGTCCATTTGAAGTCCTTGGGCTGAGATAATGTATCCCAGGAAAGGCAGGGAGGTCTGTTCAAATAGACATTTTTCAAGTTTAGCGTATAGGCGATTTCTCCTGAGACGAGTAAGAACTTGTTGCACATGGACCCGGTGTTGATCCAAATTGGAGGAAAAGATGAGGATATCATCCAGGTATACGACCACGCAGGTGTAAAATAAGTCCATGAAAATGTCATTGACGAATTCCTGGAAGACAGCAGCTGCGTTGCAGAGGCCGAAGGGCATCACCAAATACTCAAAATGGCCGTCCCTTGTGTTAAAGGCGGTCTTCTATTCGTCTCCCTCACGGATACGGATCAGATTATAGGCCCCTGGGAGGTCCAATTTAGTGAAGATCTTAGCCCCTCGGAGACGATCAAATAGCTCAGAGATTAGAGGCAGAGGGTAACGGTTCTTGATGGTAATTTTATTAAGACCTCTGTAGTCAATGCAGGGGCGGAGGGAGCCGTCTTTTTTTGTCACGAAGAACAAACCGGCCCCAGCAGGAGAAGAAGATTTTCTTATGAATCCTCTCTGTAGGTTCTCACGTATATAGTCGGACATGGCAAGAGTCTCAGGAGGTGAGAGAGGATAAATTCTGCCCCGAGGTGGAGTAGAGCCGAGTATCAGGTCGATCGGGCAATCATAGGATCGGTGAGGAGGAAGAACCTCAGCTTGTTTCTTGCAGAAGACATCCGTGAAGGAATGGTATGGCTTGGGCAGCCCAGAAGACGGAGAAACTTGCGGGTTCTGTTTGACCAGAGCAGGCTTGAGACAGTGGTCCGAACAGGGGGAGCCCCAACGCAGGATCTCACCGGTGGACAAATTCAGGACAGGACTATGACGTTGAAGCCACGGCAGACCCAGGAGGAGTTCGGAGGAACAGAAGGGAAGGACAAAAAACTCTAAAGTCTCGGTATGAAATATTCCGATGTCCATCTGTAGATGCTGGGTACGGAACTGCACAGTGGCTGAGAGTCTCTCACCGTTAACAGTAGAGATGAAAAACGGCTTGGGTAGATGGATTACTGGAATACGGTACTTGTCAACCAAGGAGGCGTGCATGAAGTTGCCAGCTGAGCCGGAATCCAAGAAGGCGGCTGCGGAGAAAGAGGACTTGGAAGAGATGATCAACTGCACGGGTATGTTGAGACGTGGAGAGGAAGAATCCACACCTAGCAACGCCTCTCCCACGCTTACTAGGTGCGAGCGTTTCCCGAACGCGGTGGACGGAGAGGACAATCTCTAAGGAAGTGCTCGGTACTGGCACAGTACAGACACAGGTTCTCGTTTCTGCGGCGGCTTCGTTCTTGCGGAGTCAAGCGTGACCGAACCACCTGCATGGCTTTTACGGCGGAAAACCCAGTAGCGGGTTGAGGTGGAGGCGGAAAAAACGGGAGCCAGACGAGGAAAGCATCTAGGACGAGCTTTTTCCTTTTCAAGGAGGAGTTCCTCCTGTCTTTCGGCAAAACGTTTGTCTATCCTAGTGGCCAGCAAGATGAAGTCACAAAGAGTGGAAGGAAGCTCACGTGCAGCCAGAACGTCCTTTACTTCACTGTTAAGTCCTTTCTTGAAGGTGGCACAAAGGGCTTCATTGTTCCAGTTCAGCTCAGAGGCCAGAGTGCGGAACTGAATGGCATAGTCACCCACGGAAGAACCTCCTTGGGTCAAATTTAGTAAGGCAGTCTCTGCGGAGGTAACCCAGGCAGGCTCCTCAAAAACATTCCGGAACTCTACGCAGAAGCTCTGGACGGATGCGGTGGCAGGATCTGCACGGTCCCATAGTGGTGTAGCCCAGGCCAGGGCCTTCCCGGACAGTAAACTGAGAATAAAGGCTACCTTGGCTCGCTCAGAAGGAAACTGGTCGGACAGAAGCTCGAGGTGGAGAGAGCACTCCGACAAGAACCCACGGCACTGCTTAGGATCTCCATCATATTTGTCTGGTAGGGAAAAACGGATTCTGGAACCGGTGGTAACTGCAGGCGGAGGTGATGCAGCAGGAGCAGACGGAGGAGCTGGCTGTTGCAGAGAAGGCAGGAGCTGCTGCAACATAGCGGTCAACTGGGCCAGCTGTTGACCCTGCTGGGCCACAATGGTGGTGAGGTCCTCCAGGCTTGGCAGGGGAACATCAGTGGGATTCATGGCCGGATCTTACTGTCACGAACCGGCAGGACAGGTAGTGAATCCTCTGCACCAGAGAGGCGATGGCGCGGGTTGTACTAGAGGACCGGTTCTAAGCAGTTACTGGTCTTCACCAGAGCCCGCCGCAAAGCGGAATGGATTTTCCGCGGCGGTAACTACCAGGTCGTGTCCCCTAGTAACAACTCGACCTCTCTGGCAACTGATAAGGCGTGGTACACAGGGAGAAGGCAAGAGCATAGTCGGACGAAGCAGCGATCAGGGCAGGTGGCAAAGGTTCAAAGGCGAGTGGACGGTAGCAACGGGTACGGCAACAGGTAAGGCAAACTAACATCATAGGGAACGCTTTCTCTGAGGCACAAGGCACAAAGATCCACCAGAAGGCTGTTGGAGGAGAAGGTATAAATGGGCAGTGCACAGGTGCAGCCTAATAAAGTCAGCACTGCCTCTCACAACCTTAACCCTTAATAACCCCTTTGGACCAGGCACCAATCACTGGTGCACTGGTCCTTTGAATCTAAGAGTCCCGGCGCGCGCGCGCCCTAGAGAGCGAGGAGGCACACGCCGAGACGCTGGTGTGCTGCCTGGGGACATACGCTGTGAGCGCTCCGAGACCAGCAGGGGACCCGGAGCGCTCAGCGTAACACCTATGTTACATAAAGAATTTCACCACTACGTAATTCGGGCCATACAGCAAAAGGAGGTGTACAGTCACCCATCAAGTTTCCCCCAAAAATCCTGTTTCACAAATTTCACCACTACGTAATTTGGCCCAAACCGCAAAAGGAGGTGTGCGATCACCCATACATTTTCCCAAAAGAAGCCTATGTCACATAAAGAATTTCACCACTGCGTAATTTGGCCCATACAGCAAAAGGAGGTGTACAGTCACCCATCAAGTTTCCCCAAAAAATCCCATTTCACAAATTTCACCACTAAGCAATTTGGTTCATACCGCAAAAGGAGGTATAAAATTACACATACATTTTCCCAAAGAAAGCCTATGTCACATAAAGAATTTCACCACTAAGTAGTTCGGTCCATACCGCAAAAGGAGGTGTACAGTCACCCATCAAGTTTCCCCAAAAAATCCTGTTTCAGAAATTTCACCACTACATAATTCGGCCCATACCGCAAAAGGAGGTGTACAATCACTCATAAATGTTTCCAAAGAAAACCTGTATCACATAAAGAATTTCACTACTAAGTAGTTCGGTCCATACCGCAAAATGAGGAGTACAATCACCCATACATTTTCCAAAAAAAAAGCCTGTGTCACATAATGAATTTCACCACTACATAATTCGGCCCATACAGCAAAAGGAGGTGTACAATCACCCATAAATGTTCCCGAAAAAAGCCTGTGTCACATAAAAAATATCACAGCAAAAAGGGCTTTACCACATATAACTGCACCACTGAACAGCCCTTTATACCCTTTATTTTTTCAACTTTTACATTACACAAGGCTTTTCAACATATAAGTACAACGCTGAACGGCAAATATATATATATTTTTTGCCTACGGAGTCCTTTTGTTATGGCTTTGCACAGGGAGCAAGAATGTGACGCACAATTCTGATGGAACTCCTGATCTTAAGAAACTGGACTTGGACTCCAAAGCACAGGCTCTCCTGTCATGTCTTGTGTGCTGTGGAGATTGAATGCAGACGGAGCAATTAAAAACACATGAATGTTTTCAACTTACTGAAGCTGCTTGATTTAATTGTGAATAGATGGTAAAGGCAAAGTCTGCTGGTGTGTTGTCATCAGCGTCTTCATTATGTTTACTACTGGACCCATGACAACATAATTTGGTCCATACAGTAAAAGGAGGTCTACAATCACCCATCAATTTTCCAGAAGAAAACATTTGAAATAAAAAATTTGAACCAATGAAAGGATAATAAAATTTGGTTCATACAGAAGAAAGTCTATAATCACCCATCAATTTTCCCCAAAAAGGCCTGTTTCACCTAAATTTTTTTACCACTACGTAATTTGGTCCATACAGCAAAAGGAGGTCTACAATCACCCATCAATTTTCCCGAAAAAAACATGTTTGAAATAAAAAATGTCACCAATGAAAGGATAATGGAATTCGGTTCATACAGAACAAAGTCTACAATCACCCATCAATTTTCCCCAAAAAGCGTGTCTAATAAAAAATGTCACCACTACATAATTCGGTCCATAATGCAAAAAGGGCTTCTCCACATATAACTGCACCGCTGAACCGCAATTTGGCCCTAATATTTTACTAATTCTAAACTACACAAAAAGCTTTTTACCAAACAAGTGCCATGCTGGACAGCGAATATATTTTAATTTCGCCACTAATACATGGCAAACAGGCCTGTAGAATATATAACTGCACTGCTGAACGGCAATAAGACCCTAATTTTTTCTATTTTTACTCTACACAAAAAGCTTTTTAACATATAAGTGCAACACTAGACGGCGAATATATTTTTATTTTACCACTAATACACGGCAAACAGGGCTGTAAAATATATCACTACACCGCCAAACTGCAATTAGGCCCTATTTTTTTTTTTTCTACTTCTACACTACATTACAGGCTTTTCACCAGATAAGTTCAACGCTGGACGGCAAATATATTTTTATTTCGTCACTAATACATGGCCAACAAGACTGTAAAATATATCACTGCACCGCTGAACGGCAATTTGGCCCTAATTTTTTTCTATTTTTACACTACACAAAAGGTTTTTCAACAGATAAGTGCAACGCTGGACGGCGAATATATTTTTATTTCACCACTAATATACAGCAAATAGGGCTGTAGAATATATCACTGCACCGATGAATGGCAATTAGGCCCTAATTTTTTTCTACTTTTGCACTACCAAAAGGCTTTTCAACAGATAAGTGCAATGCTGAACGGCGAATACATTTTTATTTTGCCACTAATACACGGCAAAAAGGGCTTAACATATAACTGCACCGCACAAGGACAAATAAGATGTACTGCAGAAATATTTCCTTGTTATAAACCCTGTTAATGGCTGTATCAAACAGCACTTACACCCCAATAACAAGAATGCTTTGCTGGAATGACAGCGCTACATAATGGCAATTTGGATCCCTAGTCAGTGCACCAAGGTGTAAAAGGATTGTTCCTATTACCCAGTCAACCTCCCCTACTGAACCCTGTTCTACACAAATGCTGTGGAATGATTAATTCCTATCCTTTCCCTGCACTTATAAATCGTTTTTTCACCACAATCAAGTCTTTAATGGCTGTTTCAAACAGCACTTGCATCCCAGTAATAGGAAACGGTTTGCTGGAATTACAGAGCTGTATAATGGCAATTTGGATCCCTAGTCAGTGCACCAAGGTGTAATAGGATTGTTCCTATTACCCAGTCAACCTCCCCTACTGAACCCTGTTCTACACAAATGCTGTGGAATGATTCCTTCCTATCCTTTCCCTGCACTTATAAAACGTTTTTTCACCACAATCAAGTCTTTAATGGCTGTATCAAACAGCACTTGCATCCCAGTAATAGGAAACGGTTTGCTGGAATTACAGAGCTGTATAATGGCAATTTGGATCCCTAGTCAGTGCACCAAGGTGTAATAGGATTGTTCCTATTACCCAGTCAACCTCCCCTACTGAACCCTGTTCTACACAAATGCTGTGGAACGATTCCTCCCTATCCTTTCCCTGCACTTATAAATAGTTTTTTTCACCACAATCAAGTCTTTCCTATCACTGTCCCTAGCGCCTGCAGGCGTCTCTCCCTGCACTAAGTACACTGATAAATGGCAGAATCTAAGATGGCTACCGCTATTTATAGGGCTGTGACATCACAGGGCTGGCTGGCTTCTGATTAGCTGCATGCATGGCATTATGGGTGATCCCACCTTCCCAGATTTCCTTTTTCCATGTCCACACACATGCAGCAGCCATTTTAGGAAAAAAATGTGATTTGTTACCACGAAGTGCGAGGAAATTCGCCTTCTGTGCGAATCTAATTTTTCCTGAAATTTGGAATTAATTCCACTTCGTCAACTTCGATTCGCTCAACTCTAGTTATTTTAGATGTATGTGAATTACATATAAGCATCATTTTCCATTTTAGTTTTTTCCTTTGTATTATTTTATATCACAGAAATAATAGAAAGATGGTTGTGGTAAGAAAATTGAAGTTCCATAAGTTCTGTGTAGGTTTGTTAGAATTGTTAATATATTTGGCTCTGCTGGATCTTGTAACTTAGAATATCTAGGTATGCAGAAAGGAGTTAGATATTAAAGTGACTATCCAGTGCTATGGTGCATTTACACGAACCGAGGAACAGCCAATTGTAAGGAAGGAAGCATTCTCCTCCACAGTATGAGGTCAAGGGATCGCTATTGTGATCCCTTGTCCTCATACAGAATCATTGTTTCTGGGCAGCAGATCACTGTTTAGGTGGTGCCTGCATAAACGACATGATCACCCGATGAACGAGCGTTTCACATGGGTGATCGGTGGTACCTTTATACAGGCAGATTTTTGCGGAAGTAAATTGAAACAATAGTGAAGTTATTGTCTATAGATGATGCTTAGCTGCTATATATTTCCCCGTTTATTGTTTGGCCGAATTTAGATCTGTTTTATTAGGTCAGAGTTCTGATCTACAGCATGATTGTAGACCCTCATACTCAATAGACTATATTCAACCAAACCCACTGTTTATGACAGGAGCAGCCAACAATATAATGTGTACGGGGAGCGGGGAGCCCTGACTATGTCCAGACAGATCATGTCAGAGGAGAGCATGAGCAGGAGTACTGAATTTTAACACAAGATCCTTTTCTTCTCCTGGGATATAAGTTGTGTCCAAATGTGTCTGCTCTTTGCTCTCTCCCCAATTAAAGCACATACACACTTGGCCATAATGAGTATATGTATATATATGGAGGAAGAGTCAAAAGGGATATCTGTTGGCTGAACAAGCGTTCGACCAATAACTGTTGAAGTTGTATGGCCGTTTTAAAGAAGTTTGCCACCTTTTAAGTTTTTTTTGCCAACCTCCCCCCACCTTGGCAGACCTGCAAAAGGAAGCATACTTACCCGTTCCCTGCCGTTCGGTGCCCAACTGTAAAAATCCACTTTAACACCTCTGAAGTCAATTTCTGGCCACAACCACAACCTGTTCCCCTTGCATCACAAGGCCAGCGGCCAGCAATGGACTGCAGCTATATCAAAGTGGATGAGGCAGATGAGGCCAGGGAATGAAGGAGCCGGGACCCAGTGGTGGGGAGCAGGTAAGTATGCTTCCTTTTGCAGATCTGCACAGAAGGGGGGTGTTGCCAAGAATCACCCAAAAGCTGGCCAATCCCTTTAATGCTTAGTTACAGTACCTACAGTGAGTCTAAGGTAGTCTAAGACACACCTCCTGTCTAATCATTGGTTCAGGGCTGCTGCTCTCTACCTCCCCCTGCGGCTCTGCCTCTTCGGATTGGCTGCTGTGTATAAGCACAAGTCTATCACAGGCTCAACAGGACGTCGGTGTTTGGAGAACTGATTTCCATTAAAGCAAAAGAAGAATGATTATAAAGTAGAGACTACTAAACCACCAGTAATATAAAGTGGGCCATTTAGAGCCATATTGTGCAGTAGGACCATTATAAATCCAATCAAAGTCAAAGCTTGCTAGTCTCACAGCTGTTAATGTAGTTGATCAAAATGTTTAAAAGACATATGGACATCATACATATGGACATCATACTGGTGGGTTATGCAATTTGGGAGAGCTGCTTTTGCTCTGGTGGACATTTTAGCCATGTATATGGTCAGCAATTAAAGGAATGGGTGATATTTAATTCTTTTTCATGAAGTCATTCCATGTTTCTTGACAGGGCCAGCTTCCTGCATAGTCATCTTACCTTGCTTTGACAATCAAGAAGGACAGGGAGTGGTTGCCACAGCAGGACGGCATTTTAATTATAGTTTTATAGTATTTCAAGTATTTTCGTGATTGTAAGGGATAGAAATTCATTTTTTTCTCTGTTTTTATAATCTTGCTTTGCAGAACAAAGCTACAATAACCTTCATCTACAATAGATACATTTAAACCCAGAGAAAAATGTAGAATTGTTGCTGGACTCTAACTCTCAGCATTCTCTGATAGACATGCATTATGTTTGATTTGTATAAATGTCTCATAGAAAGATGAAATTCAATGTATCTCTTTGTCTCTCGCTGACGCTCCCACACACTTGATGTTACAGTTGGTGTGTAGGAGTGCAGCACTACGCTGCTATTCTGTTTCTTAGGACTGGAAGCAGGATCTCTCGGTGAGAAAACTGTGTAAATACATGTTACTCACCCTAGCATGGAAGGAGGAAGTTCAGTGGGTGGAACTAATGGAAATGTAAGGTTTATTACAAGTCTTGAAAGTGTCAGTAGATTTCACCTTAATGCTGCCTACAAAGACTGTCATTATGAACATACACATATTGTCACTCCTAATACCAACTCACTGACATTTGTAATAAGCAAATTCACACTGAGATGAATAATAGTTTAACCCACAGCGTAGCTACTGTATATATATTACAGATACCATTGTATTCAAGGGGTTCACATAATTCTGGAGCCTTGGAGGTGATTTGGAGATGTCTAATTATTCTTCTGAAAATAATAAATATTAAAGGGTTTTTTAGAGCTTTTCTACAGACCCCTCTGCATGGCCAGACCCAAAGTGGTAATCATAATTACCTTCTCCCCGCCGCTGGGTTCCAGCTCCATCAATGCCCCACAGGTCCCAAGTTTCCCCGCGTCAACATATGGTTTGATGTGAGTCACGTGACCACTGTATACAATGAGTAACCACAGTGCTGACGTGTCATCCATGTGGCATGTCACTGGGTCACATGCTGCATGGAAGACACAACCACTGAAGCCAGTCATTGGCTGCAGTGGTCACATGACTCAAGCCAAACCACATGTTGACGTGGCGAGAACTGGGACCTGCAAAGTGGGGTCTGTAGAAAAGTTCTAAAAACATGAACAGCCCTTTTGGGCATACGACCATTAGATATGTGACCATGTTACCCATAAACATCTTGCCTTGAAGAAAAAGCTTGCTGGCAATCTTTGTAATCCCCTAATACTAGTTAATTTTGCTTTCCATATGTCCAGAAATGTGGAAACCTCTGGGACATGTTTAATACCAGAGGTCGAAGCAGAAATGAATGGGATCATAGGGGAAGAAGGCCTTGTCAGAAATATTTTAGAATTTAGTGATGCAACATGAGCTACATTCAAAATCTGTGCAGTGAATATGTGACAAACCAATCACTGGAGCAGAGATCAACCCCCTGACCCACCACCTTATGGATACTAAACCAGGTACTGACCCACTGGGGATTAGGCACTGTCACTGGCCACTGGGACTGAATTACTAATTATTTAGATGACAGATAATGGTTGTAATACCGCCTGTGAAGTGACAGCTTCTGAATATTGCATTTATCACAACAGATACTTGTTTTAATAGAATTTCATTCTGGTTACATTCTCATGACTGGACCATGGAAAGAATAATATTGCTTTTTTTCATGCCATCATAACATTTTTAGCTGAGCTTCCATATATTCATGTACGGCTGGCAGTTTTCTATAACTCTTTCATCCCATCTGGTTTGGTATAATCCCAGCAAGAGATTGTAACACAGATACAGTGAATACTGATTTGCAAAGAAGTAGATATAGTGGGGTATGTATAGGGATTTATCAGTCCCACTCAGACTCACGTACTTAATAAGCTTTTAGGCTGTATGCCATAAACACTTTCATTTTGAGAATGTCCACAAGGTTTACAATTGCAACCAAACTTGTGGACTTCAGAGCAGTTAGGATGTGACCTTTCCTCGAATTAAAAATAGAAACAGAATTGTGCATTAGAAGGATAAAGTCAGAGTTATGGATGGAATTTTCATTTCATAAAATAACATTTTACTGTATCTCTTAAAACATATACCTACTGGTCAAACTTATACACAGGATTAAACATACAGAACATACAAAAGCTATAAACACACCCAAAAACTTATGAAGATTTAAAGGGGTCTGCGCAGCCCAAAATGTACAACATATTGCTAGGATATGCCATAAATGTCAGATAGGTGTGGGTCCCACCTCTGAGACCAACTCCTATCTCTAGAACGGGACCCCCAAAGTGAAGGGAGAGTGACCGCGCATGTGCGGACCCCCTCCATTCACCACTGTGGGAGTTCCACAGATAGCCGAGTGTTGGCTTGCATTTGTTTTTAGCAACCACACAATGGTGACTGAAGAGGTGGGCGCACTTGTGCGGCTTGCTTTCCATTCACTGCTATGGCTGTGCTATTTTCAGAAGTGCCATAGCAGTGAATAGAGAGTACACTACGCATGCATGGTGTGCAGTCCTTCACTTCAAGGGCCCCATACTGTGATAGGAGCTGTCCCCAGATTTGAGACCCACACCTATCTATTCGTGGCATATCCTAGCAATGTTATAAGATGGGACAGACCCTTTAAGAAAAAGATTTGTACTCCTTTATCAGAACAGTATGCTAAAAAACTAATAATACCATAGAAGTAGCACAAAATTAGCTATAGTACCAGATGAACAGTTGCCAGACTCCTATGGCCCACCTAAAATACCAATGCTGCAGCATATGCATCAAAACATGGTCAAAAGTTAGCATTGGCCTCAATGACCTACCAAACTTTATATTTCACTAGCAGAAGGACACGGCTTCTCACAGGTATATTTCATCTATTTAATTTAATGTTTGTGTGTGTCGTTAAAAGATATCCACTATAACAGTGACATCTACAGTACCCTGCCCCCTTAACAGTGACCTCTACAGCCCCCCACCCCTTAACACTGACCAACCCACAGTGCCACGTCTCCTTAAAATTGGACCTCCACAGCAGCCCACCCCCTTAACTTTGACTTTCACAGCAGCCTGCCCCTTTAACAGTGAGTTCCACAGCACCCCACCCCCTTAGCAGTGACCTCCAAAGGGGCCTGTCCCCTTAACAGTGACTTTTACAGCACCCACCCCTTAACGCTGACCATAGGTTACAGTCCCCTTAACCGTGACCTCCTCCATTCCCAGCCCCCTTAACAGAGACCTCCACAGCGACTGCCCCTTTAACAGTGACTGCCACAGTACCCCGATCCCTTACATAGAAACATAGAAACATAGAATGTGTCGGCAGATAAGAACCATTTGGCCCATCTAGTCTGCCCAATATACTGAGTACTATGGATAGCCCCTGGCCCTATCTTATATGAAGGATGGCCTTATGCCTATCCCATGCATGCTTAAACTCCTTCACTGTATTTGCAGCTACCACTTCTGCAGGAAGGCTATTCCATGCATCCACTACTCTCTCAGTAAAGTAATACTTCCTGATATTACTTTTAAACCTTTGCCCCTCTAATTTAAAACTATGTCCTCTTGTAGCAGTTTTTCTTCTTTTAAATATTCTCTCCTCTTTTACCTTGTTGATTCCCTTTATGTATATAAAAGTTTCTATCATATCCCCTCTGTCTCGTCTTTCTTCCAAGCTATACATGTTAAGGTCCTTTAATCTTTCCTGGTAAGTTTTATCCTGCAATCCATGTACCAGTTTAGTAGCTCTTCTCTGAACTCTCTCCAAAGTATCAATATCCTTCTGGAGATATGGTCTCCAGTACTGAGCACAATACTCCAAATGAGGTCTCACTAGTGCTCTGTAGAGCGGCATGAGCACCTCCCTCTTTCTACTGGTAATTCCTCTCCCTATACACCCAAGCATTCTGCTAGCATTTCCTGCTGCTCTATGACATTGTCTGCCTACCTTTAAGTCTTCTGAAATAATGACCCCTAAATCCCTTTCCTCAGATACTGAGGTTAGGACTGTATCACTGATTTTATATTCTGCTCTTGGGTTTTTACGCCCCAGGTGCATTATTTTGCACTTATCCACATTAAATTTTAGTTGCCAGATTTTTGACCATTCCTCTAGATTTCCTAAATCCTTTTCCATTTGGTGTATCCCTCCAGGAACATCAACCCTGTTACAAATCTTTGTGTCATCAGCAAAAAGACACACCTTACCATCGAGGCCTTCTGCAATTTCGCTGATAAAGATATTAAACAACATGGGTCCCAGAACAGTGACCTCCATTGTACCCCACTGCCCCTTTTAATAGATGCCTCCACATTCCCCTCCTCCCTTAACAGTGACCTCCATAGCAGCTGCCCCTTTATTAGTGACCTCCAAAGTACCTCGTCTCCTAACAGTGATTTCCACAATATCCTGCCCTTAACAGTGACCTCTACAGAGCTCCATTCCCTTAAAATGTGACCTGGATGCAGGGCCTGGATGAACACAGGGATGTCCTTTTGAACAGCTCACTGTCAGACAACAGCACTGTGCTGCCTGAATGTGAGCTGCAGGGAAAAAGTCACCATCCTTCCCACCTGTGCAGCTGACAGAAGTTGATTTTTCCCTTCATTTTTTCAATTCCCGTTGGCTGCAGAGTGGGAGGGAGGGTTGTCTAACTGGGTCGAGACGTGGCTTAGTGGGACCTTAGGGTGGGGTTTTCAAGTCCGTCTTTTGAGGGTGGCCTCAATGGCCACCCTACCTGCCCCCTTAACTGTGATCTGCACAGCACTCCGCTCCCTTAACAGTGTCATCCACAGCTCCCTGCCCCTTTAAAGCTAACCTACAGCAGTGAAGAAAAATGGCTGGGTTGGTTTGGAAACCTGGTGTAAAACTGTGTGTATGCGGAGACTAAGGGCCTGCGAGCGTCTATTTGCTGGTAAGCGACATGTGACTGTGTGGCAGGCTTCTATTGGCTAATGCATTTTTAGGAATGGTACGTGCTAGAGAGCTGAGACACGGTCTACAACATTCCCGGACACCTGATGTACCTGTGTGCCAAATTTCGTGATTGTAAATGTGACGGTTCGGATTTCTTTAGCGGACATACACTCAGCTTTATATATTAGAAGAGCCAGTGAAAGAACAAAGCATAATAAATTCATTTTACATATTGCATGAAAGAAGTTTTCCATCTGCCGTCTTTGGTCATAAAAATATACTGTGTCCCTTAAAGATACAATTCCCCCTATTAGTTGGTTATATATTTTTATTAAATTCAAAGAAGACATTCCGGTTGCCATTTTTCATGTGTCATTTATTTTTTATTTTAATTCATGCCATCAGTCGCTATATACCCAGCTATGGCAATGGCCCTACTATGTAAAGGAAATCGCTGCACTCAATTGAAATAATGCAATTAAGGTATTTTATTTTGTATCATAACGACATTGTAAATTATGATCCATATTTATATGCAATATTTTTCCATATATACGATCACCGAGCGTTTCGGTCCGATAGGACCTTCTTCAGCGGTGTGACCTATAGGTAAGTATAACACAGATGTAACAAATTGTACCAACGGATCGGATGTCATTGTATGATATACACTGAATAAAGTGAAAACAAGAAAAAAATTGAAATAAAGTAAAATAAAAATAAGATTAAGTGCCATATCACAAAAAAAATTGTAAATATGACGTACATAATAAAATAATGAGGACATTTGAAAAGGTGTGCTAAATAAATAAAAATGAGTACCTGACAGAGTAGATCATTGCATCGGGAAGGTGAATAATAGGAGAAATCGTGATCGGTAGAAGTAATTAGCCACATTAACGTAGGATCACATCAAAGGGAAATAGAAAAAATAGGTTGTAAGTGAAGTTAAGTAGGTGGGGTGACATGTACTGTAAGGAATAAGGTAGCTCTAGGGGGCAGGATGATATAATATCATATTATGTGAGCCCGATAAACACTTTCATGCAGTAGGTTTAAAATCAGAGAAGTAATGTGGAGAGACTGACACAGAGTGTGGAGCAGCGTCAGATAAATAAGTAAAGGAGAGGGATCTCATGTGGCTATATGTAGGGCTGCAGTAGCGCTGATTTGGAGCTACTATGGCAGAAAACTACTTTGGACATGAATTCAGGTTATAAAGTTATTTTATACACGAAAGTGACTCCTGAATTATAGCACAGCTAGGGGTAAGTTTCAAAGTAAGCAGTCCCTATTCTGAGAAATAGAAGATATGTTCCATTTTTAGTTTCAAATGGTTACCAGCTCTAGTTTTTTTTATAACATCCATTTACCTAGAAGCTGACCAACTGCACCACTAACCCATTCATCTTTAGATCGTTTTCAAGTTAGAAAAGCTGCTGAGGGAGATAAGCATTGAGCTACATGCTGTGAAGAAATAAGCAGCACCGGGTTCATTTCAAGGCAAGATGAATAAGGGAATCTGCTGAGGTCCTGTTATGCTGCAGTCAGGACAGTATTATGGAACCTAAAACACAGAAGAAATCACATTAAAATGTAATATTGTGTCACATTGATAAAGGAAAACACTTTTAAAAAACCCTAATCTCTATGCCTCCTGAAGGCCAAAACCACTATTTGATCCTGTCTGTCGTCCAGCTGTCTGGCACAGGATCCTCCATGTTTTATGGCGAGTTCAGAACAGATTGTGCAATGCATGAAAGCATCTTCTCAGAGTGCTGATGGTAGCATGCTCTCCTCTTTGATTTCATTTTGACTTCTGTCCAATAAGTGTTCTTCAAGAAGAATCTTTCTTTACTATACCAAACACTCTAAACCCTGGTATGGATAATGCATTCCCCTGAGCTCAGTCATGGTGGAGTATACACACAGCTCAAATCTTTTATGTATTTTAATATTATTACCTAAAATTGCATATTTTATGACCCAGTGATGCAAATTAAACAAAAGTGGAGAAATATATAAAATATTTATCTTCAAAAGGAATCATCCAAAAACGTGAGTTAATCTACGGTTGCTCATTTCTACTTCCTTTCCATGAGCACTGTAACTGAGAATAATACGTTCTTATTGGCTTTGTGAGAGAGCGTCAAAGGAAAATGGTATGGCATAGCTGTCTCTAGCGTTAAGATTCTGCAGATATCTGCTCCAAAATGAAGATGTTAACAGTGCAAAGTAAAGACTAGGGATGAGCGAACCCGAACTGTATAGTTCGGGTTCGTACCGAATTTTGGGGTGTCCGTGACACGGACCCGAACCCGAACATTTTCGTAAAAGTCCGGGTTCGGGTTCGGTGTTCGGCGCTTTCTTGGCGCTTTTTGAAAGGCTGCAAAGCAGCCAATCAACAAGCGTCATACTACTTGCCCCAAGAGGCCATCACAGCCATGCCTACTATTGGCATGGCTGTGATTGGCCAGTGCAGCATGTGACCCAGCCTCTATTTAAGCTGGAGTCACGTAGCGCCGCACGTCACTCTGCTCTGATCAGTGTAGGGAGAGGATGCAGCTGCGGCTGTTAGGGCGAGATTAGGTAGGGATTTATTTACTGAAGTGATCGATATACAGCTGTGTATCATACAACCTCTGCTATTCAATTGCTCACTGTTTTAAGGCTGCCCAGAGCGTTTTTCTGTCACTTTTTTCTGGGGTGATCGGCGGCCATTTTGTGTCTTGTGGTGCGCCAGCACAAGCTGACACCAAGTCCATTTTTAACCATCAATAGTGTGTTGTTTTTTTTTTTGCTATATCCTACATCAGGGGCTTGGCTGTGCTTGCTATTTTATTGAGGGGTAAAATACAATTGCCAAAATAGCAGTACCCTAAATCTGGTGTTTCAGCTGTGGCTAGCCAATTGTAATACTGCCTGCTGTCTGCCGAAGCACAGTTTTTGTTCTGGGTTGAAATACAATTCCCAACTTAGCAATTCCCTAAATTAGTGGTTTCTGCTCTATCAGGCCAAGTTTAAATCTATCCATAAAAGGGTATATTAGATTGAAGGTGCGGATAGGGTCATCCTCAATAACTTCACACGCTACCGTGCATTTCCAAGTCTAATTCTGTCCGTAAAAGGGATACCTGTCATCCAGCGCCTAAATACTAGGCCTACAATTTATATTCAGCTAAATCTGTTGTTAGTGCTGTCCTGTATTAGTGTAATACGGTACCTAAATAGATAGCCAGATAGTGTTAGGTGCCTGTAAAAAAAGGCCTGAATTTGAATTCAATACATTGGGCCAAATAATTTTTTTCTTATTGTGGTGAACAGTAACAATGAGGAAAACATCTAGTAAGGGACGCGGATGCGGACATGGTCGTGGTGGTGTTAGTGGACCCTCTGGTGCTGGGAGAGGACGTGGCCGTTCTGCCACAGCCACACGTCCTAGTGAACCAACTACCTCAGGTCCCAGTAGCCACCAGAATTTACAGCGATATTTGGTGGGGCCCAATGCCGTTCTAAGGATGGTAAGGCCTGAGCAGGTACAGGCATTAGTCAATTGGGTGGCCGACAGTGGATCCAGCACGTTCACATTATCTCCCACCCAGTCTTCTGTAGAAAGCGCAAAGATGGCGCCTGAAAACAAAGCCCATCAGTCTGTCACATCACCCCCATGCATATCAGGGAAACTGTCTGAGCCTCAAGTTATGCAGCAGTCTCTTATGCTGTTTGAAGACTCTGCTGGCAGGGTTTCCCAAGGGCATCCACCTAGCCCTTCCCCAGGGGTGGAAGAGATAGAATGCACTAACGCACAACCACTTATGTTTCCTGATGAGGACATGGGAATACCACCTCAGCATGTCTCTGATGATGACGAAACACAGGTGCCAACTGGTGCGTCTTTCTGCAGTGTGCAGACTGAACAGGAGGTCAGGGAGGAAGACTGGGTGGAAGACGATGCAGGGGACGATGAGGTCCTAGACCCCACATGGAATGAAGGTCGTGCCACTGACTTTCAGAATTTGGAGGAAGAGGCAGTGGTGAGACCGAGCCAACAGCGTAGCAAAAGAGGGAGCAGTGGGCAAAAGCAGAACACCCGCGCCAATAGAGTCCGTCTGCTACTGGCCACCGCCATCTGGGACCGAGCACCCCAAAGGCAGCTTCAAGGAGTTCCCTGGCGTGGCAGTTCTTCAAACAATGTGCTGACGACAAGACCCGAGTGGTTTGCACGCTGTGCCATCAGAGCCTGAAGCGAGGCATTAACGTTCTGAACCTTAGCACAACCTGCATGACCAGGCACTTGCATGCAAAGCATGAACTGCAGTGGAGTAAACACCTTAAAAACAAGGAACTCACTCAGGCTCCCCCTGCTACCTCTTCTGCTGCTGCCGCCGCCTCGGCCTCTTACTACGCCTCTGGAGGAACGTTGGCACCTGCCACCCAGCAAACAGAGGATGTACCACCAACACCACCACCTCCGTCACCAAGCATCTCAACCATGTCACACGGCAGCGTTCAGCTGTCCATCTCACAAACATTTGAGAGAAAGCGTAAATTCCCACCTAGCCACTCTCGATCCCTGGCCCTGAATGCCAGAATTTCTAAACTACTGGCCTATGAAATGCTGTCATTCAGGCTGTTGGACACAGACAGCTTCAAACAGCTCATGTCGCTTGCTGTCCCACAGTATGTTGTTCCCAGCCGCCACTACTTCTCCAAGAGAGCCGTGCCTTCCCTGCACAACCAAATATCGGATAAAATCAAGTGTGCACTGCGCAACGCCATCTGTGGCAAGGTCCACCTAACCACAGATACGTGGACCAGTAAGCACGGCCAGGGACGCTATATCTCCCTAACTGCACACTGGGTAAATGTAGTGGCGGCTGGGCCCCAGGCGAAGAGCTGTTTGGCGCACGTCCTTCCGCCGCCAAGGATCGCAGGGCAACATTCTTTGCCTCCTGTTGCCTCCTCTTCCTACTCGGCTTCCTCCTCCTCTTCTTCCACCTGCTCATCCAGTCAGCCACACACCTTCACCACCAACTTCAGCACAGCCCGGGGTAAACGTCAGCAGGCCATTCTGAAACTCATATGTTTGGGGGACAGGCCTCACACCGCACAGAAGTTGTGGCGGGGTATAGAACAACAGACCGACGAGTGGTTGTTGCCGGTGAGCCTCAAGTTCGGCATGGTGGTGTGCGATAATGGGCGAAATCTCGTTGCAGCTCTGGGACTAGCCGGTTTGACGCACATCCCTTGCCTGGCGCATGTGCTGAATTTGTTGGTGCAGAAGTTCATTCACAACTACCCCGACATGTCAGAGCTGCTGCATAAAGTGCGGGCCGTCTGTGCGCGCTTCCGGCGTTCACATCCTGCCGCTGCTCGCCTGTCTGCGCTACAGCGTAACTTCGGCCTTCCCGCTCACCGCCTCATATGCGACGTGCCCACCAGGTGGAACTCCACCTTGCACATGCTGGACAGACTGTGCGAGCAGCAGCAGGCCATAGTGGAGTTTCAGCTGCAGCACGCACGGGTCAGTCGCACTGCGGAACAGCACCACTTCACCACCAATGACTGGGCCTCCATGCGAGACCTGTGTGCCCTGTTGCGCTGTTTCGAGTACTCCACCAACATGGCCAGTGGCGATGACGCCGTTATCAGCGTTACAATATCACTTCTATGTTTCCTTGAGAAAACACTTAGGGCGATGATGGAAGAGGAGGTGGCCCAGGAGGAGGAGGAGGAAGAAGAGGGGTCATTTTTAGCACTTTCAGGCCAGTCTCTTAGAAGTGACTCAGAGGGAGTTTTTTTGGAACAGCAGAGGCCAGGTACAAATGTGGCCAGACAGGGCCCACTACTGGAGGACGAGGATGAGGAGGGGGTGGAGGAGGATGAGGATGAAGCATGTTCACAGCGGGGTGGCACCCAACGCAGCTCGGGCCCATCACTGGTGCGTGGCTGGGGGGGAAACGCAGGACGATGACGATACGCCTCCCTCAGAGGACAGCTTGTCCTTACCTCTGGGCAGCCTGGCACACATGAGCGACTACATGCTGCAGTGCCTGCGCAACGACAGCAGAGTTGCCCACATTTTAACGTGTGCGGACTACTGGGTTGCACCCTGCTGGATCCCCGGTACAAAGACAATGTGCCCACCTTACTTCCTGCACTGGAGCTTGATAGGAAGATGCGTAAGTACAAGCGCACGTTGGTAGACGCGCTACTGAGAGCATTCCCAAATGTCACAGGGGAACAAGTGGAAGCCCAAGGCGAAGGCAGAGGAGGAGCAAGAGGTCGCCAACGCAGCTGTGTGACGCCCAGCAGCTCTGAGGGCAGGGTTAGCATGGCAGAGATGTGGAAAAGTTTTGTCACCACGCCACAGCTAACTGCACCACCACCTGATACGGAACGTGTTAGCAGGAGGCAACATTTTACTAACATGGTGGAACAGTACGTGTGCACACCCCTCCACGTACTGACTGATGGTTCGGCCCCATTCAACTTCTGGGTCTCCAAATTGTCCACGTGGCCAGAGCTAGCCTTTTATGCCTTGGAGGTGCTGGCCTGCCCGGCGGCCAGCGTTTTGTCTGAACGTGTATTCAGCAAGGCAGGGGGCGTCATTACAGACAAGCGCAGCCGCCTGTCTACAGCCAATGTGGACAAGCTGACGTTCATAAAAATGAACCAAGCATGGATCCCACAGGACCTGTCCATCCCTTGTGCAAATTAGACATTAATAACTACCTACCCTTAACCATATATTATTGTAATCCAGGGCACTTCCTCATTCAATCCTTTTTTTATTTTCATTTTACCATTATATTGCGGGGCAACCCAAAGTTGAATGAACCTCTCCTCTGTCTGGGTGCCGGGGCCTAAAAATATCTGACAGTGGCCTGTTCCAGTGTTGGGTGACATGAAGCCTGATTCTCTGCTATGACATGTAGCCTGAATCTCTGCTATGAGACCTCTCTCCTCTGTTTGGGTGCCGGGGCCTAAAAATATCTGACAGTGGCCTGTTCCAGTGTTGGGTGACATGAAGCATGATTCTCTGCTATGACATGAAGCTTGATTCTCTGCTATGGGACCTCTCTTCTCTGTCTGGGTGCCGGGGCCTAAAAATATCTGACAATGGCCTGTTCCAGTGGTGGGTGACATGAAGCCTGATTCTCTGCTATGGGACCTCTGTCTGGGTGCCGGGGCCTAAATATCTGACAATGGCCTGTTCCAGTGGTGGGTGACATGAAGCCTGATTCTCTGCTATGACATGAAGCCTGATTCTCTGCTATGACATGAAGCCTGAATCTCTGCTATGGGACCTCTCTCCTCTGTCTGGGTGCCGGGGCCTAAAAATATCTGACAATGGCCTGTTCCAGTGTTGGGTGACATGAAGACTGATTCTCTGCTATGACATGAAGCCTGATTCTCTGCTATGGGACCTCTCTCCTCTGTCTGGGTGCCGGGGCCTAAATATCTGACAATGGCCTGTTCCAGTGGTGGGTGACGTGAAGCCTGATTCTCTGCTATGACATGAAGCCTGATTCTCTGCTATGACTTGAAGCCTGATTCTCTGCTATGACATGAAGCCTGATTCTCTGCTATGACATGAAGCCTGATTCTCTGCTATGGGACCTCTCTCCTCTGTCTGGGTGCCGGGGCCTAAAAATATCTGACAGTGGCCTGTTCCAGTGGTGGGTGACGTGAAGCCTGATTCTCTGCTATGCCATGAAGCCTGATTCTCTGCTATGGGACCTCTCTCCTCTGTCTGGGTGCCGGGGCCTAAATATCTGACAATGGCCTGTTCCAGTGGTGGGTGACGTGAAGCCTGATTCTCTGCTATGCCATGAAGCCTGATTCTCTGCTATGACTTGAAGCCTGATTCTCTGCTATGACATGAAGCCTGATTCTCTGCTATGGGACCTCTCTCCTCTGTCTGGGTGCCGGGGCCTAAATATCTGACAATGGCCTGTTCCAGTGGTGGGTGACGTGAATCCTGATTCCCTGCTATGCTATGAAGCCTTATTCTCTGCTATGACTTGAAGCCTGATTCTCTGCTATGACATGAAGCCTGATTCTCTGCTATGGGACCTCTCTCCTCTGTCTGGGTGCCGGGGCCTAAATATCTGACAATGGCCTGTTCCAGTGGTGGGTGACGTGAAGCCTGATTCTCTCCTATGACATAAAGCCTGATTCTCTGCTATGACTTGAAGCCTGATTCTCTGCTATGACATGAAGCCTGATTCTCTGCTATGGGACCTCTCTCCTCTGTCTGGGTGCCGGGGCCTAAATATCTGACAATGGCCTGTTCCAGTGGTGGGTGACGTAAAGCCTGATTCTCTGCTATGACATGAAGCCTGATTCTCTGCCATGAGACCTCTCTCCAATTGATATTGGTTAATTTTAATTTATTTTATTTTTATTTTAATTAATTTCCCTATCCACATTTGTTTGCAGGGGATTTACCTACATTTTGCTTCCTTTTGCAGCCCTCTAGCCCTTTCCTGGGCTATTTTATAGCCTTTTTAGTGCCGAAAAGTTCGGGTCCCCATTGACTTTAACCACCTCAGCCCCCAGTGCTTAAACACCCTGAAAGACCAGGCCACTTTTTACACTTCTGACCTACACTACTTTCACCGTTTATTGCTCGGTCATGCAACTTACCACCCAAATGAATTTTACCTCCTTTTCTTCTCACTAATAGAGCTTTCATTTGGTGGTATTTCATTGCTGCTGACATTTTTAATTTTTTTGTTATTAATCGAAATTTAACGATTTTTTTGCAAAAAAATGACATTTTTCACTTTCAGTTGTAAAATTTTGCAAAAAAAACGACATCCATATAGAAATTTTGCTCTAAATTTATATTTCTACATGTCTTTGATAAAAAAAAAATGTTTGGGTAAAAAAAAAATGGTTTGGGTAAAAGTTATAGCGTTTACAAACTATGGTACAAAAATGTGAATTTCCGCTTTTTGAAGCAGCTCTGACTTTCTGAGCACCTGTCATGTTTCCTGAGGTTCTACAATGGCCAGACAGTACAAACACCCCATAAATGACCCCATTTCGGAAAGTACACACCCTAAGGTATTCGCTGATGGGCATAGTGAGTTCATAGAACTTTTTATTTTTTGTCACAAGTTAGCGGAAAATGATGATTTTTTTTTTTTTTTTTTTTTCCTTACAAAGTCTCATATTCCACTAACTTGTGACAAAAAATAAAAACTTCTATGAACTCACTATGCCCATCAGCGAATACCTTGGGGTCTCTTCTTTCCAAAATGGGGTCACTTGTGGGGTAGTTATACTGCCCTGGCATTCTAGGGGCCCAAATGTGTGGTAAGGAGTTTGAAATCAAATTCTGTAAAAAATGACCTGTGAAATCCGAAAGGTGCTCTTTGGAATATGGGCCCCTTTGCCCACCTAGGCTGCAAAAAAGTGTCACACATCTGGTATCTCCGTACTCAGGAGAAGGTGGGGAATGTGTTTTGGGGTGTCATTTTATATATACCCATGCTGGGTGAGAGAAATATCTTGGCAAAAGACAACTTTTCCCATTTTTTTTATACAAAGTTGTCATTTGACCAAGATATTTATCTCACCCAGCATGGGTATATGTAAAAAGACACCCCAAAACACATTCCTCAACTTCTCCTGAGTACGGGGGATACCAGATGTGTGACACTTTTTTGCAGCCTAGGTGGGCAAAGGGGCCCATATTCCAAAGAGCACCTTTCGGATTTCACTCCTCATTTTTTCCTGAATTTGATTTCAAACTCCTTACCACACATTTGGGCCCCTAGAATGCCAGGGCAGTATAACTACCCCACAAGTGACCCCATTTTGGAAAGAAGACACCCCAAGGTATTCCGTGAGGGGCATGGCGAGTTCCTAGAATTTTTTATTTTTGTCACAAGTTAGTGGAAAATGATGATTTTTTTTTTTTTTTTTTTTTTTTCATACAAAGTCTCATATTCCACAAACTTGTGACAAAAAATAAAAACTTCCATGAACTCACTATGCCCATCAGCGAATACCTTGGGGTCTCTTCTTTCCAAAATGGGGTCACTTGTGGGGTAGTTATACTGCCCTGGCATTCTAGGGGCCCAAATGTGTGGTAAGTAGGTAAATGACCTGTGAAATCCGAAAGGTGCTCTTTGGAATGTGGGCCCCTTTGCCCACCTAGGCTGCAAAAAAGTGTCACACATCTGGTATCTCTGTATTCAGGAGAAGTTGAGGAATGTGTTTTGGGGTGTCTTTTTACATATACCCATGCTGGGTGAGATAAATATCTTGGTCAAATGCCAACTTTGTATAAAAAAATGGGAAAAGTTGTCTTTTGCCAAGATATTTCTCTCACCCAGCATGGGTATATGTAAAATGACACCCCAAAACACATTCCCCAACTTCTCCCGATTACGGAGATACCAGATGTGTGACACTTTTTTGCAGCCGAGGTGGGCAAAGGGGCCCATATTCAAAAGAGCACCTTTCGGATTTCACAGGTCATTTTTTACAGAATTTGATTTCAAACTCCTTACCACACATTTGGGCCCCTAGAATGCCAGGGCAGTATAACTACCCCACAAGTGACCCCATTTTGGAAAGAAGAGACCCCAAGGTATTCGCTGATGGGCAAAGTGAGTTCATGGAAGTTTTTATTTTTTGTCACAAGTTAGTGGAATATGAGACTTTGTATGAAAAAAAAAAAAAAAAAAAAAATAAGCATTTTCCACTAACTTGTGACAAAAAATAAAAAATTCTAGGAACTCGCCATGCCCCTCACGGAATACCTTGGGGTGTCTTCTTTCCAAAATGGGGTCACTTGTGGGGTAGTTATACTGCCCTGGCATTTTCCAGGGGCCCTAATGTGTGGTAAGTAGGTAAATGACCTGTGAAATCCTAAAGGTGCTCTTTGGAATATGGGCCCCTTTGCCCACCTAGGCTGCAAAAAAGTGTCACACATGTGGTATCGCCGTATTCAGGAGAAGTTGGGGAATGTGTTTTGGGGTGTCATTTTACATATACCCATGCTGGGTGAGAGAAATATCTTGGCAAAAGACAACTTTTCCCATTTTTTTATACAAAGTTGGCATTTGACCAAGATATTTCTCTCACCCAGCATGGGTATATGTAAAATGACACCCCAAAACACATTCCCCAACTTCTCCTGAGTACGGCGATACCAGATGTGTGATACTTTTTTGCAGCCTAGATGCGCAAAGGTGCCCAAATTCCTTTTAGGAGGGCATTTTTAGACATTTGGATACCAGACTTCTTCTCACGCTTTGGGGCCCCTAGAATGCCAGGGCAGTATAAATACCCCACATGTGACCCCATTTTGGAAAGAAGACACCCCAAGGTATTCAATGAGGGGCATGGCGAGTTCATAGAAATTTTTTTTTTTTGGCACAAGTTAGCGGAAATTGATATTTTTAATTTTTTTCTCACAAAGTCTCCCGTTCCGCTAACTTGGGACAAAAATTTCAATCTTTCATGGACTCAATATGCCCCTCACGGAATACCTGGGGGTGTCTTCTTTCCGAAATGGGGTCACATGTGGGGTATTTATACTGCCCTGGCATTCTAGGGGCCCTAAAGCGTGAGAAGAAGTCTGGAATATAAATGTCTAAAAAATTTTACGCATTTGGATTCCGTGAGGGGTATGGTGAGTTCATGTGAGATTTTATTTTTTGACACAAGTTAGTGGAATATGAGACTTTGTAAGAAAAAAAAAAAAAAATTCTGCTAACTTGGGCCAAAAAAATATCTGAATGGAGCCTTACAGAGGGGTGATAAATGACAGGGGGGTGATCAATGACAGGGGGGTGATCAATGACAGGGGGGTGATCAATGACAGGGGGGTGATCAGGGAGTCTATATGGGGTGATAACCACAGTCATTGATCACGCCCGTGTAAGGCTTCATTCAGACGTCCGGATGCGTTTTGCGGATCCGATCCATCTATCAGTGCATCCGTAAAAATCATGCGGACATCTGAATGGAGCTTTACAGGGGGGTAATCAATGACAGGGGGGTGATTAATGACAGGGGGGTGATCAGGGAGTCTATATGGGGTGATCACCACAGTCATTGATCATGCCCCTGTAAGGCTTCATTCAGACGTCCGGATGCGTTTTGCGGATCCGATCCATCTATCAGTGCATCCGTAAAAATCATGCGGACATCTGAATGGAGCTTTACAGGGGGGTAATCAATGACAGGGGGGTGATCAATGACAGGGGGGTGATCAGGGAGTCTATATGGGGTGATCACCACAGTCATTGATCATGCCCCTGTAAGGCTTCATTCAGACGTCCGGATGCGTTTTGCGGATCGGATCCATCTATCAGTGCATCCGTAAAAATCATGCGGACATCTGAATGGAGCTTTACAGGGGGGTAATCAATGACAGGGGGGTGATCACCACAGTCATTGATCATGCCCCTGTAAGGCTTCATTCAGACGACCGGATGCGTTTTGCGGATCCGATCCATGTATCAGTGCATCCGTAAAAATCATGCGGACATCTGAATGGAGCTTTACAGGGGGGTGATCAGGGAGTCTATATGGGGTGATCACCACAGTCATTGATCATGCCCCTGTAAGGCTTCATTCAGACGTCCGGATGCGTTTTGCGGATCCGATCCATCTATCAGTGCATCCGTAAAAATCATGCGGACATCTGAATGGAGCTTTACAGGGGGGTAATCAATGACAGGGGGGTAATCAATGACAGGGGGGTGATCAGGGAGTCTATATGGGGTGATCACCACAGTCATTGATCATGCCCCTGTAAGGCTTCATTCAGACGTCCGGATGCGTTTTGCGGATCCGATCCATCTATCAGTGCATCCGTAAAAATCATGCGGACATCTGAATGGAGCTTTACAGGGGGGTAATCAATGACAGGGGGGTGATCACCACAGTCATTGATCATGCCCCTGTAAGGCTTCATTCAGACGACCGGATGCGTTTTGCGGATCCGATCCATGTATCAGTGCATCCGTAAAAATCATGCGGACATCTGAATGGAGCTTTACAGGGGGGTAATCAATGACAGGGGGGTAATCAATGACAGGGGGGTGATCAGGGAGTCTATATGGGGTGATCACCACAGTCATTGATCATGCCCCTGTAAGGCTTCATTCAGACGTCCGGATGCGTTTTGCGGATCCGATCCATCTATCAGTGGATCCGTAAAAATCATGCGGACGTCTGAATGGAGCTTTACAGGGGGTTGATCAATGACAGGGGGGTAATCAATGACAGGGGGGTGATCAGGGAGTCTATATGGGGTGATCAGGGGTGATTAGGGGTGATCAGGGGCTAATAAGGGGTTAATAAGTGATGGGGGGGGGGTGTAGTGTAGTGTAGTGGTGCTTGGTGCTACTTTACTGAGCTACCTGTGTCCTCTGGTGGTCGATCCAAACAAAGGGGACCACCAGAGGACCAGGTAGCAGGTATATTAGACGCTGTTATCAAAACAGCGTCTAATATACCTGTTAGGGGTTAAAAAAAACACATCTCCAGCCTGCCAGCGAACGATCGCCGCTGGCAGGCTGGAGATCAACTCTCTTACCTTCCGTTCCTGTGAGCGCGCGCGCCTGTGTGCGCGCGTTCACAGGAAATCTCGCGTCTCGCGAGATGACGCGTATATGCGTGACTGTGCGCAGCGCTGCCACCTCCGGAACGCGATCCTGCGTTAGGCGGTCCGGAGGTGGTTAATGGGGTTCGGGTTCGGGGCGAAGTTCGGGTCGAGTTCGGATCCCGAACCCGAACATTTCCGGGAAGTTCGGCCGAACTTCTCGAACCCGAACATCCAGGTGTTCGCTCAACTCTAGTAAAGACCACTCTAGATATAAATTATAGATGAGCGAATTGACTTTATAGAACCAAAATTCAACCCAAATTTTTAAAAAAATTCTGATTCCATTACAATCAGAATTTGTAGAGATTCCGAGCCAATTTTTTCTGCTATATTTATTTAAATCTGTCATCTTAAGGGGTGTGTCCTTCCTCAGGGGTTATCCTTTTTGTCGTAACTGGTGGCAGTTTAAGAATGGTACTGAGCATGTGCTTATGTCTCAGTGAGCAGGACAAAGATAGAGCAAACAGCAGGTGGCGCTATATAGATAAATTCTATTGAATAGATTACTGGCTATACAAACATTTTTAATTATATGCAATTACAAAAGTATTCAGATCCAGATGCTGGTTGAAAACTGTAGAATATTTTTTTCTTAAGACAACATGCACACTGCCATGTTTGTATTTAGGTCCGCTAAAAAAATGAATCCACAAAATATGGATGCCTTCCATGTGCATTATGTTTTTTTCTCACTCCCAATAATAGAAAGGACTATCCTTGTCTGCAATATGGACAAGAAAAGGAACTGCTCTGGCTCCATAGAAATGAACAGACAGTGTTCTATGGGGATAGCGCACGGATGAAAGATATGGTCATGTATATAAAGCCTAAAGATATGTCATGGGCAATTTATATCAACCTGTCTGATGAAAGCTGACATTTCTGTAACATAACTTATAAAATAATTGCAGATTTCTAATTAATTACTAAGCAGGACTAACACTATAGGTGAATTTATCATGAAGGTAATTTTTTGTCAGGTTTCCTTAAAGTGTTTTAGCCACCTGAAAAATGGGTATTAAGCTGGCTGACATTAGCGATGTGCTAATGTCAGGTGAACATAACTATATTAGTATAGTTTTTTTAATATGCTAATTAGCCTCTAGGAGCAGGGGGAGGGGCGTTGCACCTGCTCCTAGTGGCTCTGTTTGCCCACCTCTTTTCACGCCCTTCTTCTCTTGATTGACAGGGCCAGGGCAGCGCTGCTCTCCTCCCGCCAGCCGTGTCTGCAGTGTAAATCTCGTGCTGTTCAGTATGGCGCTGGCTTCGGATGTGAGATGCTACTAATGACAGTGAGATGTCACTAATATAGTTATGTTCAGCTGACATTAGCACATCGCTAATGTCAGCCAGCTTAATACCCATTTTTCAGGTGACAGAAAGCCTTTAAGTCTGCTTTGCAAAATTTATGAAACAGTGCAGTTTTCTACACCACCTCCCTACTGAAGTTATTTTGGAACTTTTTTTTTTTTTGCAACTTTGAAATAGTCTCAGTGAAAAATCTGAACTGAAACTTATTAACATGACTAACCAGGCCCTTTTTCATACCCACTTTTTAAAAACTGGAGTGAGTGGTATAAAAAAGTGCAAAAGATCATAAATTTTGTGCCAGAATTCTGGCATGCAGGGTGTGATAAATTGCCCCCTATAAATCTTTGCAGTAGCTTTTATAAATTATTAACGGTAGTTTTCAAGATTGATTTGTGTTTGTAGTTACTACTATAGTGACAATTGTCCTTCCTCCTTAAAGTCAATAAAATATTGGACCTTTAAAGCAGGAAAGTGTTTTTCTAGCTCTCGAGTCTATACTAAAAACGTTCTGATCTCTGTGGTAATAAAAAGGCAAATGTTTCTAATAGCAGAGCAATCAATATACTTTACACTTAAGTATCACTGTGTTCATATTGAATTATGTGCACTCTAGGGGGTCTACTCCTTAAAGGGATGCTTCCGTCTAAAAGTTATTTTTTTTAACTCAGCATTCATAAAAAATATTAAGATGCTTGCTTTTTAATTTCGGCAGTACTATACCCTTGAAAATTAAATGTTAAAAAATTTCCTTCTGCAGCTGTCAACACAAATGACAATTCCTCCCATATAGATGGGTGGTCCATTTTCAGTTTACTGCTGTTGTGAGCAGAAAATGTTTTCTGAAGGGTAATCCTAATTGCAGGATTCAGCATCAGGGCAGTACAAACAATAGTGTTGTCAGGAGCCTGAGCACTGGTAACTAAATTTCTGCCCCTGAAATGCTCTTTAAAGGGGTTGTCCGCGTTCAGAGCTGAACCCGGACATACCTCCATTATCACCCAGGCAGCCCCACTGACTTGAGCATCAGAGCAGTTCATGCTCCGATGCTCTCCTTTGCCCTGCGCTAAATCGTGCAGGGAAAAGGCATTTTTTGGAGCTCTAGTGACATACCGGGGCTCTCCATGGGGCTGCCTGGATGCCCGGTGACATCACTGGTACTGATGGGCGGGATTTAGCTCTGCCCTAGCCAGTAAAATATAAGGGGTAACAAACCATAAAGTCGGTACTTCTCGTACTGAGTTGAGCTAACAAAGGGGGACACTGACAGGGAATTACTGAAAGCTAAGAGACCATCTTAAATAAAAAAAGAGACCATCTTAAATAAAGCATGTGAAAGTAAGTCTCTCATAGAGACCAAGTGGTGACTGGGATCGGAAGCGAAATCTTTAACATTTTCTACTTGATTTTTGATCTGGCCAGTTTTTTGTCTGGTACACTGTTTACTGACGCTTTAATACAGGAAGCCTGAGAGATATTTTCGGACAAGGAAATGCAATACTTGATTGATAGTTGCCCTATAAAAAGGCTACTGCTCTCACTCATTGTTCAGCCACTGAAGAAGGGGTACCTTTAACCCCGAAACGCGTCTGATACTGAACAGTGAGGGTCAAAAAGAGAAAAGAAAAAGGAATACACGGCTATAAGGACAAGCTGAGAGAAAAAGAGCGTAAGATTCCTTATTTCCAGCTGAAACACCTGCCGCTTGATTCTGCACCAAAGACACCCCCTCATCCTGAGTCACATGATAGTCAGGTGACCGATCACCAGAGATATTGCAGACCACATGGGACGCCACAAGTCCTGCAACAACATACCCCAGACAGCTCAAGTATCGCGGTGAGAACCTCGCTATATGCGTGCTTTTATCTCACACAGGACGACCAAACAAAGAGGATATGTATCCACCCACTATGAGTAATCCACAACAAACCACGAGGGGTAAGAGATAATTTTCCTTACTAGATAATAACAATATTCCACCGCGTTTCATATGTCAATTGGGACTTTGCACAGCAAAAGCACCATCATATCCTAAGGCGATTTTTGGACTTGATACTTATGAAATAATGATTCAAATGTGAAAGCTTTATGCCGGGTATCTATTAGTGATCCACACCTGAGATACAACCAAAGAGATAGACATTCTGCTGCTTTTATTGACATTGTCATTTTTATTGCCTTTTTGTTTATTGTTTTTTGCCGATTTTATGCAATTTTCACAATTTGTGTGACAATAAATCATTTTAATACCATTCATGTGTGGCCAAATATAGAGTGCCCCCCATCCAGTTTAATCATTCTATCTCCAGTCTCACTCTACCACAATGGGTGCTAAGGGGTGTGCACCTATCCATCAGGAGGACTGGTGAGCCACTAACACTTCAGTGTTTTCATTTTTTGAGCTCACAATTGTAATTAAGCCATCGGATAAAGGCGGTAATCTGGTCATTCTGGACCATTCGCAATATCAGAAAATGTGTCTAGATTTATTGAGAGACAGGAAGAGTTATAGGACCCTCCCTGGTGATCCCTCCATGGTATTTTAGATACAACTTAAATCTTTCCTTCAGGAAGGTCTGGAGAAAGGAGTCATCAACAAGACAGAATATCTATTCCTTTTACCTAAACAACCACAATTGCAACATTTTACTGTCTCCCTAAGGTGCATAAGGGACTGCATTCCCTTAAGGATTGACCTATTGTGTCGGGCATAAACTCCCTTACACATCATTGTGGAGTGTATCTAGATAAAGTTTTGAGGGACTTTGTGCTATCTCTGCCGTCGTATACGAGAGACACTATGGACTTCTTACAGAAGATCGAGGCGATTTCCATAGATTCTAATTGCTTTCTCGCCAGCATAGATGTACAGTCGTGGCCAAAAGTTTTGAGAATGACACAAATATTAGTTTTCAAAAAGTTTGCTGCTAAACTGCTTTTAGATCTTTGTTTCAGTTGTTTCTGTGATGTAGTGAAATATAATTACACGCACTTCATATGTTTCAAAGGCTTTTATCGACAATTACATGACATTTATGCAAAGGGTCAGTATTTGCAGTGTTGGCCCTTCTTTTTCAGGACCTCTGCAATTCGACTGGGCATGCTCTCAATCAACTTCTGGGCCAATTCCTGACTGATAGCAACCCATTCTTTCATAATCACTTCTTGGAGTTTGTCAGAATTAGTGGGTTTTTGTTTGTCCACCCGCCTCTTGAGGATTGACAACAAGTTCTCAATAGGATTAAGATCTGGGGAGTTTCCAGGCCATGGACCCAAAATGTCAACGTTTTGGTCCCCGAGCCACTTAATTATCACTTTTGCCTTATGGCACAGTGCTCCATCGTGCTGGAAAATGCATTGTTCTTCACCAAACTGTTGTTGGATTGTTGGAAGAAGTTGCTGTTGGAGGGTGTTTTGGTACCATTCTTTATTCATGGCTGTGTTTTTGGGCAAAATTGTGAGTGAGCCCACTCCCTTGGATGAGAAGCAACCCCACACATGAATGGTCTCAGGATACTTTACTGTTGGCATGACACAGGACTGATGGTAGCGCTCACCTTTTCTTCTCCGGACAAGCATTTTTCCAGATGCCCCAAACAATCGGAAAGAGGCTTCATCGGAGAATGTGATTTTGCCCCAGTCCTCAGCAGTCCATTCACCAAACTTTCTGCAGCAGATCAATCTGTCCCTGATGTTTTTTTTGGAGAGAAGTGGCTTCTTTGCTGCCCTTCTTGAGACCAGGCCATCTTCCAAAAGTCTTTGCCTCACTGTGTGTGCAGATGCGCTCACACCTGCCTGCTGCCATTCCTGAGCAAACTTTGCACTGGTGGCACTCAAATCCTGCAGCTGAATCCTCTTTAGGAGACGATCCTGGCGCTTGCTGGACTTTCTTGGACACCCTAAAGCCTTCTTAACAAGAATTGAACCTCTTTCCTTGAAGTTCTTGATGATCCTATAAATTGTTGATTGAGGTGCAATCTTAGTAGCCACAATATCCTTGCCTGTGAAGCCATTTTTATGCAACGCAATAATGGCTGCACGCGTTTCTTTGCAGGTCACCATGGTTAACAATGGAAGAACAATGATTTCAAGCATCACCCTCCTTTTAACATGTCAAGTCTGCCATTTTAACCCAATCAGCCTGACATAATGATCTCCAGCCTTGTGCTCGTCAACATTCTCACCTTAGTTAACAAGACGATTACTGAAATCATCTCAGCAGGTCCTTTAATGACAGCAATGAAATGCAGTGGAAAGTTTTTTTGGGATTAAGTTAATTTTCATGGCAAAGAAGGACTATGCAATTCATCTGATCACTCTTCATAACATTCTGGAGTATATGCAAATTGCTATTATAAAAACTTAAGCAGCAACTTTGCCAATTTCCAATATTTATGTAATTCTCAAAACTTTTGGCCACGACTGTAGAGTCTTTATATACGTCTATACCCCATGATAGAAGCCTGGCAGCAACGGCACACTATCTAATGACCAGAGGCACTCATTGCGAGAATCATAACCGATTCATCATACGCCTTCTAGAATACACTCTCACTCATAATTTCTTTTTGTTTAATGGACTGTTCTACCACCAGCTCAGGGGGACAGCCATGGGGAGTCCATGTGCTCCGACATATGCTAATCTCCTCCTGGGCTGGTGGGAAGACAAATACATCTTTCCAGGTCATCAAGTCTGGTGGAACGATAAGATCCCTTTCTGGACGTGCTACATCAACGACATCTTTCTCATCTGGGTGGGACTAAGGTAGAGTTTCATGACTTCATTACCTCACTTAACAGCAATGACATAGGCCTTAGTTTCACATATGAAATACAATCTGATGTGATCACTTTCCTTGATGTGGAAGTTAGACTTATCTCTGGTAGCCTGACTACTTCAGTATTTCATAAATCCACAGCTACAAATAGTATATTGTACTGGAGTAGTCATCACCCTTTTACCGTCAAAAAAGGTATCCCAAAGGGACAATATCTTCTCATACGTAGAAACTGCTCAAATAATGAGAAGTTCTATTGTGAATCAAAAATACTCAAAAATAGACTTTCTCAAAGAGGCTACCCTGCCCCAACCCTAAGAGAAGCCTTTCATGTAGCGGAAGGAAGTAGAAGGAGTGATCTCCTTATACCCAGGATAAAAAAAACTGATGACCTGATTCGTCTGATTGGGACATTTGACGTTGCTAATAAGGAAGTTGTAAACATCCTAAAAACTTACTGGCCTATTCTGTCTATGGACAAAGATCTTTCTAAAGCCATTGTGCCCTTTCCACAGATTACTTATCGTAAGGGCAGAAGCCTGAAAGACCGGCTGGTACACAGTCACTATACTGGCCCAAAAAAGAAGGGCACTTGGCTTGATAGAAAGCCAGTGGGAGTTTTCAAATGTGGCACTTGTAAGGCCTTCAATTTTATAAAGACATCAAAAACTGTGACATGTTCGGCCACTAATTATGTCCATACAATTAGAGATTTTATCAATTGCAAGACGTGCTTCATTTAAGATGGTCTCTTTTGCCCTATGGGCTTAGCTTTCAGTAATTCCCTGTCAGTGTCCCCCTTTGTTGGCTCAACTCAGTACGAGAAGTACCGACTTTATGGTTTGTTACCTCTTATATCGGGGTCTCCACTATCTAATGATTAGTGATTTGCTGTCTTCATTATAATTTGGGGCTTCTATCACTAATTTACAATTGTATCATTATTATCTTCGTATGTTTTTTCTCCCCTTTCAATAGGCTAAAGCTAGTGACCTATACTGGGTAATTTCTATATACATGTCTTCACCCTAGTGACAGATATATCTATTAGACTGAAGCGCTGTGCCTGTATTCTTATTGGACATCATCATCTGGTTTCCAGTGTCTTCTCTTCCGCATGTCCGGAGCGATGCGTTCCATACAATGGCTCCAAGTCCCGGAAGTCACGTTCATGCGTTCCATCCATGCGTTCCACTTAACTCGAAGTGCCGTTTAAATTTCTGACGGCCGTCACTAGCTAGCAGAGCTCCCCCACACCATCGATGGGTTAGGTCTTGTGAGTTTGTTGCCAGTAAGTATGGCTTTGTAGATGTACTCAACATTATCTTATCAGGAATTTATTCAAATCTGATGGTGACATTTTTGCCTGTTTAAACACATCTCATTTCAGCTTTTTATACCAACTGGCATTTCTGCTTCATCCTATTTTCTCACATTGACTTCAGAGAAGCTAAGTATCTTCTTCTTTATCTATTTATATTACCATCCCTACTTGAATATTTGACTAATTAATTACCCCCTGATGAACCTCGTGTTGCGGAAGAAATGCGTCGGGGTCGCTATAAAATATTTTTTGGTACCTTGAGCATTCTATATTGGTATGCTGGGTATCTTCATATTTGTAGGATTTTTATAGGGTCTGGTCTAGGGCCTAGGCATGGGGACAGGGTGCCTCCACCATTGGGGGGCATCCCTGGGCATAGATTACTTGAGGGACGGGTAGGGATAGATCTTTCAACCACCCAGTTCACCATATATATTGCCTCTACCAGAGAATATGCCTAAACCTACACCCTCTCTTTGTATCTGATATATTGTTATTGTTAGGTGAGTGTAACACTTTGTATCAATAGGTATATCCTATTACCCTAATCTAACTATTAAAGGTAATTTTAGAAACACGTATATTTCTCCTTTCACTTATGCTAAGTTAATTAGTACATGTCCAAAATCTGTAACATTTTCTACTGAACACTGTTCACTTCAGATGGAAAAATATGACAAATATTCTAAAAAACTAATATATAGCACTTATTTGAATATAGTGCTATATATTCGTTTTTTTGAATATTTGTTATTTTTTTCCATCTGAAGTCATGATTCCTCCCTGCTAAAATTGCTTTTGGGCCGATGACTCATTGGCCCACAAGAGAGAAGCAGGGAGGAATCATGTGTTCAGATGGAAAAAATGTTGAATATTCGAAAAACTAATATATAGCAGTATATTCTATAGTGCTATATATTCGTTTTTGACCCACGCCTGTATTGATCGTGTAATATTCGCATATTACGCAATCATTACCTTGCCGATTTTCGAATTAAAAAAAAGAATGTAGAATATAATAAATATTCGAATTTGTGAATATTCGCTGAATATTCTACTAAATATTTGCGAAATGTTGCAAATTCGAATATTGCACCTGCCGCTCATCACTATTTAAAAACACATGTGGGATCAAAATGCTCCAATCCATAATAAAAACCTAGATGGGTGTAGTTTCCAAAATAGGGTAACCTCTTGGGGGTTCTACAGTGACCAAGCCTCAGGGGAGTGCATGTGATTGACTGGATGGGGATAGTTGTTTACTCACGGTTCTGACACTACCTGGGCCAACATGCAGTGATGGGAAGATCAGATCTTTCTTTCCTTCAGGGCACACTCTCGTTGTCGGGCGCTCCTGCCTGATGACAATCAAGGTGCCCTTGGTGGTGAAGGGTTTAAGGTGCAAAGCAGGGTCCCATTTGTCATGATGCTCAACTGTAGGCCCTCTCACATAATGTTTTAGAGCGTGAGCTCACCAGCAGGCACTCGCATATAATGTTTTAGAGCGTGAGCTGACCAGCAGGCACTCACATATAATGTTTTAGAGCATCAGCTCTCCAGCAGGCCCTCGCCCCTAATGCTTTAAAGGGTCAGCTCAGCAGCAGGCCCTCGCCCCTAATGTTTTAGAGGGTCAGATCACCAGTAGGCACTCGCATTAAATGTATCACAGGGTCAGCTCACCAGCAGGCCCTCGCCCCCTAATGTTTTAGAACATCAGCTCACCAGCAGGCACTCACATGTAATGTTTTAGAGCGTCAGCTCACTAGCAGGATATTGCATATAATGTTTTAGAGCGTCAGATCACCAGCTGGCCCTCACCCCAAATGTTTTAGAGGGTCAGCTCAACTGCAGGCCCTGGCATATAAAGTTTTACAGGGCCTGCTCAACTGCAGGCCCTCGCATATAATGTTTTACAGGGTCAGCTCACCAGCAGGCCCGCGCCTAAAATCTTTTACTGGGTCAGCTCACCTGTAGGCCTTCAACTCAAATCTTTTACAGGGTCAGCTCACCTGCAGGCACGCAACTCATGCTGCCTTGCTTTGAAGTAGTAGCCGTAGCAGTTTATCAGGCTCCCTCTCTGAAATCGAACAATAATTCCCCATTACCGGTGGTCACCATGTTAGGCGCATAAATGAACATTGAAAGTTGATAGGGAAGATATCAAAATGGATCGTGGACGTCATGGAGATGTGCGATCAGGCAGAAGTTATCTAGAGTGAACAAAGCGGCAGCAGGGCCTCTCCTGTATAACGTTTCCTCATCCAAAATACATCAGTGACATTCCCTGAAATTTTGTATTACTCATTCCAATAACAGGGCGTCTTAAGAGTCCTGTATAGTATTTTTTTGTCACTACCTCCTCGAGTTGGGAGTGGGTAATTGCCACGCGCCTGCTGCCTTCCTTGGATGATTCTGCTTCAATAACTTGACCCACTCTCTCTGGGTGGTTCACAATTAAAAGAAGAAAAAGGGGCAATGCAACAACAGCCAATCAGATTCCAGCCATTGACCTCCCTTGGATGTAGTATCCCTTTCTCAAGCTCCCTCTCTGGCATAGAACCCTGATTCCCCATTACCCGTGATAACCATGGTAGGCGCAGAAAAGAACATTGAAAGCTGATAGGGCACATATCCAAATGGATCATCGTTGTCACGGGGACGTGCAATCGCCCAGAGGTTATCTAGAGTCACCAATGCGCCCCTAAGGTTTTAGATGGTCAGATCAGCAGGCCCTTGCTCCAAATTTTTTGAGAGTCACCAGCAGGCCATCAATCATAATTTTTCAAGGGTGTGTATGATGCCCTGCTTTATGTGTAACAAAGGGTGTTTTGGAGTGCTGGTTACTTATAATTTTTGGCAGCCCTTTCACTTAGTGCATAGGCTTTATGAGTGTAGGAGCCCCACTACCTGAACAATTGTACCACAATGTGAATGAGGCCCACCTTTATGTGATATACAGGCTGTTTCGGAGTGCCTCTTGCTTGTAATCTTTTGCAGCACTTGCACTTTATATACAATTGAATATAAGGGAAAGAATGTTTCCTAACAATTTTTCAAGTAAAATTTATTTTTTTGGGGGGTTTTGTGCGTATTTTTGTCAGTCTGTAAAAGTGGCGTACAGCTCGGACAACATGCTTCCCAGCAGCGACCTGGGAGTCCAAGATGCATCCAGACATCGTCCCCCATGCTGTTCCCGATCCATTTCGGTGGTGTTTATGTCACTTTCTGACCTTTTCCAATGGACCAGGCACCATCCACTCTTCAGAGCAGGGCTGCCTGGCTGTCTCCCATTGACTTCCATTATACTCGGGTGCTCGGCTGAGCACACGAATATAACAATGTGTTCGACCCGAACACCCGAATACTTTGGTGCTCGATCATCACTAGTGATTATGTGGCTGGAGGTACATTAGGCGGTCACTGGATATAAATTTTACTGTAGGCCAGTGCAGGCCCCAAAAATTAGGCATTCACCTGACAGAAAAGAACTTGTGATAATGTGGCTGGAGTTACATTAGGCGGTGACTGGATAAACTTTTTACTGTAAGCCACTGGAGTAAAGGCCCCAAAAATTAGGCATTAACCTGACAAAAAATGCTTTTTATGCCGATGTATATACATAAGACAAGGACCATTCTTTGTTCTGTGTAGTGGCGGATATGTGTGGGCTGGCATGAGGAAATTCAATTCCACGTGGTCGTCACAGGTGTTGAATTCCTCCGAGATCCATGCCTCATTCATTTTTAGAAATGTGAGGTAGTCCACACTGTTGTGAGCTAGGTGTGTGTGCTTATCGGCCATGATCCCCCCTGCTACGCTGAACGTCCTTTTGGACAGGACACTAGACGAGGGGCAAGCCAAAAGTTCCATGGCAAATTGTACCAGCTTTAGCCAGAGGTCAAGCCTGCGCACCCAGTAGTCCAGGTATTCATCGCTTCTCACATCAGCCGTTAACCCAATGTAGTCGGTCTAGGTGTTCCCTGAGGCTGGATCCAGAGGGAGGCTGTCGATGGGTTGGCTGCAAGAATGATCTCATATGCAAAGTGACCAACACATCTTCAAACCGCCCTCCTCTAGCATGCGCTGTTGGATTGGTACCCACAACTGTTTCTCTGTGAGTGGAAATTCCTCTGCAAGCGCCTGCAAAAGCAGAATGCAGTATTTCTCGAAGCAAGGCCTGGAAGTGCTGCATTCTGACAACCCTCTGTGATGCTGTGGTAAAATGTCTGCCATTTTGTGTTTGTACCGGGGGTCTAAGTTGCAACCCAGTAATGGTCCTTGCCCTTTATGATTTTTATACGGGGGGTCCCTCTTCAAACACTGGAGCATGAAGGCCCCCATTTGCACTAAACTAGAAGCAGTGAAGTGGACCTGCTCATCGTCCAGGATAATGTCATCCTCGGTCTCCACCCCCCAGCCACGGACAACACCAGGGATCCCAGAAAAGTTTAAAGCATGCTCTTCTTGCTCCTCTTCCTCCTCCTCCAACCAGGCACCATCCTCCTCTTACTCCTCTTCAGACTCCTGCTGACTTGTCTCAGATGGAGTAGCCCCCCCTGGGAATTCATTCAGCATTGCGACTTCCTCATCTTCCTGCTCCTACTCCTCGATGGCTTAATCAATGACACAACGCAATGCACGCTCCAGAAAGAAGGTGTAAGGTACGATGTCACTGATGGCGCCCTGGCTGTGACTGACCAGTTTGGTGATCTCATCAAATGGCCGCAGAAGTCTGCATGCATCGTACATGAGCAGCCACTGGCGCGGCAAAAAAAAAAGCAAGCTCCCCAGAACCTGTCCTGCCGCAGAGTTTGTACAGGTAGTCATTAACGACACCTTTCTGTTGAAGCAGCCTATCAAGCACAGCATGGCAACATCTCACCTGGGACGTTGACTAGGTTCTGGGGAGCTTGAGGGGGGCAGCGGAAGAGGCAGTAGCAGTGGAAAAGGAGGAGTCAGCCAAGGAGGAGACGGAGGATGGAGTAGGAGGAGAAGAAGAAGAGGCAGGCCTGCATGAAATCCGTGGAGGTAACACCAAATCCACACAGCTTGACAGCCGTCAGAAGGTTCACCCAGTGGCAGTAAAATGTACTTTCCCTGCCCTTGTTTGCTAAACCACGTGTCTGTGGTCAGATGTATCTTGACACCGACACTGTGTGCCAGAGATATATTCTAGTGTTGGGTGAGCATGCTGTTGTTCAGCTCGAGCATCGCTATGCTCGGCACATCCGAGTGCTCGGCCGAATACTGCAGGTGCTCAAGTACAATTTAATACAATGAAAGTCAATGGTAGACCGGAGCAACAAACCAGGCACCCCCTGCTCTGAAAAAGTTTAGAAATTGATGGAAACCCCATCAAAATAGTTTGGAAACAGCATTAAGATAATGGCTGGATGTGTCTTGGACTCCTATTCTCTACGACATACAATAGACAACCACACAAAGGCTATATGCCAAAAGCCAGGTATATGCAAGCCTTGTGCACTGAGACATTCCAGCACCATCTATTGGTTTCATAGTCTTATGACAAGATTATTACTCTTGTCATAGGACTATGAAACCAATAGATGCCACTGTCCATGACTCATGAACAGCGCCATCTATTGGTTTCATAGTCTTATGACAAGATTATTACTCTTGTCATAAGACTATGAAACCAATAGATGGTGCTGTTCATGAGTAGTGTTTTTCCATGCAAATGATTTTTCAGCTGAAAAACAAGGCAGATTCTGCTCATTTGTATGTCTTTCCCATATGACGATGTTTATGCAAATTAGTTTTGCTTACTGGCTCTCAGTCAGATGAGAGCTAGTTTGGAATGTCTCATAGTGCACAAGGCTGCCATTGTAAGGTATGCTGACTAAGCCTGTTATCTGTCTCATGTATAGATGGATGGCTTGCACATACGTGGCTTTTGGCATATAGCCTATGTGTGGTTGTCTATTGGATGTCGTAGATAATAGGAGTCCAAGACGCATCCAGCTTTCCTCTTAATGCTGTTTCCAAACCATTTTGATGGGGTTTCCATCAATTTCTAAACGTTTTTTGTAAACCAGACACCCTTTTCTCTTCCGAGCAGGGGGTGTCTGGGGTTCTCCAATTGACTTCCATTGTGCTAGGGTGCTCGGTAGAGCACACGAGCATACCAATGTGTTCGGCGAGAGCACTCAAGCACTTTTCGGATGCTCTTCTGGGAGAAATATTTCCTTCCGGGGAACTTCCATTATGGTGTGCCAATGGCCACAAATTTTTTAAAGGCCTCCAAGTCCATCAGTTTATATGGCAGAAGTTGGCTGGCTAGCAGTTCCGACAAGCCAGTGGTCAACCAGTGGGCAAGAGGTTTATCTGGTGTTATCAACTTTTGAACCACGAAAGCCTGCCTTCTGTCAGCTGAACGCAACGACGGCACGGTAGAAGTTGGAGTGGATGACAAATGGGAGGAGAGAGGAGAAGGAAAAGGAGAAGAGGCAGGATGTGGAGTGACGGGAGTGTGGCTTTTGGGGTTCTGACGGCATTGCTCCCTCTGGGCTCGGTGATAGGAGGCCAGGTGATTTATTAAGTCGGTCGTCCTTAGGTTAGTGTTGGGCTTACCGCGACTTATGTGTTGACAGCACAGGCTGCAGATGGCAATACTATTGTTAGCAGCCTGACACGTTAAAAAAAGCCCACACTGCGGAGTCATGTGTCGGCGTCCTGAGAGCGCCAGAAAAGACAGTGCATGGTGGATAGCTCGCTCCAGATACATTTTCAGTCTACTTTTTGCCTACTGTGCCCTGCGAGCTCTGCCTGCTTCTCCTCCATCTACTCCCTATCTGCTGCTCCGTCTCTCCCTCTGAACTCCCCTCCTCTTCCTCTTCTCCATCGACACGTCATCATCGTCACCTTCACCGCCACTGATATTTGAGATCTCGGAGTAGGTAGCAAGAGCGGGGACCTCCCTCCTTGGGCTGATCTGGGTACTGTCGTCAGACCGCTGGATGGCGGCAGTTGCTACCTCCTCATCCTCATCCGATGTAAAAAATGGCTGCGCATCGATATGGTCTGGGAATGGACGGGAAAATTATTCCTCTGACTCAAGTGGAAGGGCTATGGTGGTGGTGGTGGTGTATTTGGGGGTGTACACAGCAGAAAGTGAGGAGGGTGCAGATACAGAGGATGAGGAGGGTGCAGAAGCGGAAGGCTGAGTGAGCCACTCAACCATCTCTGGTGCGCCCTTTGAAGTAAAAGCACGCGCCTTCTCCAACTTCCCACTTAGACTCCGGCCTGGTGCACCTGCCAGACCCCTACCACCTGTCATTTTCAAAAAGAACCTGTGCCAAAGTCTCTAGAGAAGAGCAGTATTTGTGGAAGCAGGTATATCGTAGGCATCAATCAATATTTGGTGGGAACAGGTATATCGAACCCCTTAATCAGTATTTTGTGAAAGCAGGTATATCGCAGGCCTCAATCAATATTTAGTGGAAACAGGTATATCGAACCGATTAATCAGTATTTTGTGGAAACAGGTATATCGCAGGCCTCAATCAATATTTGGTGGAAGCAGGTATATCAAACCACTTAATTATTATTTTGTGGAATCAGGTATATCGCAGGCCTCAATCAATATTCGGTGGAACCAGGTTTATCGAACCGCTCAATTAGTATTTTGTTGAAGAAGGTGTATCGCAGGCCTCAATAAATATTTGATGGAAGCAGGTATATCAAACCCCTTAATCAGTATTTTGTGAAAGTAGGTATATCGCAGCCCTCAATCAATATTTGGTGGAAACAGGTATACCGACCCCTTAATCAGTATTTTGTGAAAGCGGGTATATCGCATGCCTCAATCAATATTTGTTGGAAACAGGTATATCGAACCCCTTAATCAGTATTTTGTGGAAGCAGGCATATCGTAGGCCTCAATCAATATTTGGTGGAAACAGGTATATCGAACCCCTTAATCAGTATTTTGTGGAAGAAGGTATATTGCAGGCCTCAATCAATATTTGATGGAAGCAGGTATAACAAGTCCATTAATAATTAATTTGTGGAATCAGGTATATCACAGACCTCAATTAATATTTGGTGGAAACAGGTATATCGAACCACTTAATCAGTATTTTGTGGAAGCAGGTATATCGCAGGCCTTAATCAATATTTGATTGAAGAATGTATAACAAACCCCTTAATCAATATTTTGTGGAAGCAGGTATATCGCAGGCCTCAATCAATATTTGGTGGAAAGAGGTATATCAAACGCCTTAATCAGTATTTTGCGGAAGCAGGTATATCACAGGCCTCAATCAATATTTGCTGGAAGCAGGTATATCGACCCCTTCATCAGTATTTTGTGGAACCAGGTATATCGTATGACTCAATCAATATTTGGTGGAAACAGGTATATCGAACCCCTTAATCAGTATCTTGTGGAAGCAGGTATATCGCAGGACTTAAACAATATTTGATGAAAACAGGTATATCAAACTCCTAATCAGTATTTTGTAAAAGCGGGTATATCGCAGGCCTCAATCAATATTTGGTGGAACCAGGTTTATCGAACCCCTCAATCAGTATTTTGTGGAAGCAGGTGTATCACAGGCCTCAATAAATATTTGATGGAAGCAGGTATATCAAAGCCCTTAATCAGTATTTTGTGAAAGTAGGTATATCGCAGCCCTCAATCAATATTTGGTGGAAACAGGTATACCGACCCCTTAATCAGTATTTTGTGAAAGTGGGTATATCGCAGGCCTTAATAAATATTTGGTGGAAGCAGGTATAGCAAAAACCTTAATCAGTATTTTGTGGAAGCAGGTATATCGTATGCCTCAATGAATATTTGGTAGAAACAGGTATATCAAACCCCTTAATCAGTATTTTGTGGAACCAGGTATATCGTAGGCCTCAATCAATATTTGGTGAAAACAGGTATATCGAACTTCTAATCAGTATTTTGTGGAAGCAGGTAAATCGCAGGCCTCAATCAATATTTGGTGGAACCAGGTTTATCGAACCGCTCAATCAGAATTTTGTGGAAGCAGGTGTATCGCAGGCCTCAATAAATATTTGATGGGAGCAGGTATATCAAACCCCTTAATCAGTATTTTGTGAAAGTAGGTATATCGCAGCCCTCAATCAATATTTGGTGGAAACAGGTATATCTACCCCTTAATCAGTATTTTGTGAAAGTGGATATTTCGCAGTCCTCAAAAAATATTTGGTGGAAGCAGGTATAGCAAACCCCTTAATCAGTATTTTGTGGAAGCAGGTATATTGCAGACCTCAATCAATATTTGATGGAAGCAGGTATAACAAGCCCATTAATAATTAATTTGTGAATAAGGTATATCACAGGCCTCAATTAATATTTGGTGGAAATAGGTATATCGATCCCCCTAATCAGTATTTTGTAGAAGCAGGAATATCGCAGGCCTTAATCAATATTTGATTGAAGCAGTTATTACAAACCCCTTAATCAATATTTTGTGGAAGCAGGTATATCGCAGGCCTCAATCAATATTTGGTGGAAACAGGTATATCAATCACCTTAATCAGTATTTTGCGGAAGCACGTATATCGTAGGCCTCAACCAATATTTGGTGGGAAAAGGTATATCAAACCCCTTAATCAGTAATTTGTGGAAGTAGGTATATCGCAGGCCTCAATCAATATTTGGTGGAAACAGAAATTTGGAACCCTTTGATCAGTATTTTGTGAAAGTAGGTATATTGCAGGCCTCAATCTATATTTGCTGCAAGCAGATATATCAAATCCCTTAATCATTATTTTGCAGAATCAGGTATATGGCAGGCCTCAATCAATATTTGGTGGAAACAGGTATATCGAATCCCTCAATCACTATTTTGTGGAAGCAGGTTTATCGCAGGCCTCAATCAATATTTTGTGGAAACAGATATATCGAACACCTTCATCAATATTTTGTGGACGCAGGTATATCGTATGCCTCAATCAATATTTGGTGGAAACAGGTATATCGAACCCCTTAATCAGTATTTTGAGGAAGCAGGTATATCGCAGGCCTTAATCAATATTTGGGGAAAACAGGTATATCGAAATCCTAATCAGTATTTTGTGGAAGCAAGTATATCGCAGGACTGAATAAATATTTGGTGAAAGGAGATATAGCAAACCCCTTAATTAGTATTTTGTGGAAGCAGTTATATTGTAAGCCTCAATCAATATTTGGTGGAAGCAGGAATATCAAACCCCTTAATCAGTATTTTGCAGTAGCAGGTATATAGCAGGCCTCAATCAATATTTGGTGGAAACAGCTATATCGAACCCCTTAATAAATATTTTGTGGAATCAGGTATATCGCAGGCCTCAATCAATATTTGGTGAAAACAGGTATTTCGAACTCCCAATCAGTATTTTGTGGAAGCAAGTATATTGCAGGCCTCAATCAATATTTGGTAGAACCAGGTTTATCGAACCACTCAATCAGTATTTTGTGGAAGCAGGTATATCGCAGGCCTCAATCAATAATTGATAGAAGCAGGTATATCAAACACCTTAATCAGTATTTTGTAGAAGTAGGTATATCGCAGCCCTCAATCAATATTTGGTTGAAACAGGTATATAGACCCCTTAATCAGTATTTTGTGAAAGCAGGTATATCGCAGGCCTGAATAAATATTTGGTGGAAGCAGGTATAGCAAACCCCTTAATCAGTATTTTTTGGAAGCAGGTATATCGTAGGCCTCAATTAATATTTGTTGGAAACAGGTATATCGAACCCCTTAATAATTTTTTTGTGGAATCAGGTATATCGCAGGCCTCAATCAATATTTGGTGGAAACAGGTATAATAAACTACTAATCATTATTTTGTGTTAGCAGGTATATCGCAGGCCTCAATCAATATTTGGTGGAAACAGGTATATTGAACTACTAATTATTATTTTGTGTTAGCAGGTATATCGCAGGCCTCAATCAATATTTGGTGGAAACAGGTATATCGAATCCCTTAATCAATATTTTGTGGAAGAAGGTATATCGCAGGCCTCAATAAATATTTGATGGAAGCAGGTATAACAAACCCATTAATCATTAATTTGTGGAATCAGGTATATCACAGGCCTCAATCAATATTTGGTGGAAACAGGTATAATAAACTACTAATCATTATTTTGTGTTAGCAGGTATATCGCAGGCCTCAATCAATATTTGGTGGAAACAGGTATATTGAACTACTAATTATTATTTTGTGTTAGCAGGTATATCGCAGGCCTCAATCAATATTTGGTGGAAACAGGTATATCGAATCCCTTAATCAATATTTTGTGGAAGAAGGTATATCGCAGGCCTCAATAAATATTTGATGGAAGCAGGTATAACAAACCCATTAATCATTAATTTGTGGAATCAGGTATATCACAGGCCTCAATTAATATTTGGTGGAAACAGGTATATCGAACCCCTTAATGAGTATTTTGTGGAAGCAGGTATATCGCAGGCCTCAATCAATATTTGGTGGAAACAGGTATATCGAACCCCTTCATCAGTATTTTGTGGAAGCAGGTATATCGTAGGCCTCAATCAATATTTGGTGGAAACAGGTATATCGAACCCCTTCATCAGTATTTTGTGGAAGCAGGTATATCGTAGGCCTCAATCAATATTTGGTGGAAACAGGTATATCGAACCCCTTAATCAGTATTTTGTGGAAGCAGGTATATCGCAGGCCTCAATCAATATTTGGTGAAAACAGGTATATCGAACTCCTAATCAGTATTTTGTGGAAGCAAGTATATCGCAGGCCTCAATCAATATTTGGTGGAACCAGGTTTATCAAACCACTTAATCAGTATTTTGTGGAAGCAGGTATATTGCAGGCCTCAATCAATATTTGATGGAACCAGGTATATCAAACCCCTTAATCAGTATTTTGTGGAAGTAGGTGTATCGCAGCCCTCAATCAATATTTGGTGGAAACAGGTATATCGACCCCTTAATCAGTATTTTGTGAAAGCAGGTATATCGTAGCCCTGAATAAATATTTGGTGAAAGGAGGTATAGCAAACCCCTTAATCAGTATTTTGTGGAAGCAGTTAAATTGTAAGCCTCAATCAATATTTGGTGGAAGCAGGAATATCAAACCCCTTATTTAGTATTTTACGTTAGCAGGTAAATCGCAGGCCACAATTAATATTTGGTGGAAGCAGGTATATCACACCACTTAATTATTATTTTGTGGAATTAGGTATATCGCAGGCCTCAATCAATATTTGGTGGAAACAGCTATATCGAACCCCTTAATCAGTATTTTGTGGAATCAGGTATATCATAGGCCTCAATTAATATTTGGTGGAATCAGGAATATCAAACTCCTTAATCAGTATTTTGTGGAAGCAGGTATATCGCAGGCCTCAATCAATATTTGGTGGAAACAGGTATATCGAACCCCTTCATCAGTATTTTGTGGAAGCAGGTATATCATATTGCTCAATCAATATTTGGTGGAAACAGGTATATCGAACCCCTTAAATCAGTATTTTGTGGAAGCAAGTATATCGCAGGCCTCAATCAATATTTGGTGGAACCAGGTTTATCGAACCACTTAATCTTTATTTTGTGGAAGTAGGTATATTGCAGGCCTCAATCAATATTTGATGGAACCAGGTATAACAAACCCCTTAATCAGTATTTTGTGGAAGTGGGTATATCGCAGCCCTCCATCAATATTTGGTGGAAACAGGTATATCGACCCCTTAATCAGTATTTTGTGAAAGCAGGTATATCGCAGGCCTGAATAAATATTTGGTGAAAGAAGGTACAGCAAACCCCTTAATCAGTATTTTGTGGAAGCAGTTATATTGTAAGCCTCAATCAATATTTGGTGGAAGCAGGAATATCAAACCCCTTATTTATTATTTTGTGGAATCAGGTATATCGCTGGCCTCAATCAATATTTGGTGGAAAAAGCTATATCGAACCTTTTAATCAGTATTTTGTGGAATCAGGTATATCGTAGGCCTCAATCAATATTTGGTGGAACCAGGTTTATCGAACAACTTAATCAGTATTTTGTGGAAGCAGGTATATCGCAGGCCTCAATCAATATTTAGTGGAAATAGGTGTTTCGAACCTCTTGATCAGTATTTTGTGGAAGCAGGTATATCGCAGGCCTCAATCAATATTTTGTAGAAACAGGTAGATCAAACTCCTAATCAGTAATTTGTGGAAGCAGGTTTATCGCAGGCCTCAACCAATATTTGGTGGAAGCAGGTATATCATACCCCTTATTTAGTATTTTGTGGAAACAGGTATATCGAACACCTTAATCTGTATTTTGTTGAAGCAGGTATATCGTAGGCCTCAATCAATATTTTGTGGAAGCAGACATATCAAACCCCTTAATCGGTATTTTGTGGAAGCAGGGATATTGCAGGCTTCAATCAATATTTGGTAGAAACAGGTATATCAAACCCCTTAATCAGTATTTTTTGGAAGCAGTTATATCGAACCTCTTAATCAGTATTTTGTAGAAGCAGGTATATTACACCCCTCAATAATTTTTTTGCCACAATAGTTAAATCACACCACCCTGTTTATTTGGGGCTACAGGTATTTTGCAGCCCTCAATCAGTATTTTGTGGAAGAAGGTATATTACACCCCTCAATCATTTTTTTGGGGTGCAACAGTTATATCATACCCATTGCAATTAGTTGTTCCAATAACGTTTGTTTCTCTACATAGCTACGGTATCGCAGCAGAACCGCACACAACTGCTGCACAATACAAATGCACTGTAATATACCTTCTATGTTTGAAAGTATATTATAAGTATATCACACCTCTTAGTATATCACACCTATCAACTTTTGTGGTCCTATTAGCTTGCGTTTGGTGTCCCTAACAGCCTGTCCCTGCTCCACAAAGCAACCTCTCCCTGCACTGGCAAAACACAGAATGTAAAATGGCTGCCAGATCGGGTTCTTTTATAGGGTGGGGGTATGTCCATGTGCTGAAAAACATCCTTATTGAAACATAGAAACATAGAAACATAGAATGTGTCGGCAGATAAGAACCATTTGGCCCATCTAGTCTGCCCAATATACTAAATACTATGGATATCCCCTGGCCCTATCTTATATGAAGGATGGCCTTATGCCTATCCCATGCATGCTTAAACTCCTCCACTGTATTTGCAGCTACCACTTCTGCAGGAAGGCTATTCCATGCATCCACTACTCTCTCAGTAAAGTAATACTGTCCTGTCCCACCTGATGGATGTTTCATGGGTCAAAGTTCGGCGCAATGCAAAAGAATATGGCGCCGACGGACATCGCCATAAATTTGCATGTTCGTTGAATTGCGAATGCTCAAAGTTCGCTGCGAAACGACCACCAGACGAACCACATGGCCATCTCTACATATGAGTTGTTGTCGTATTACAGAGAAAATGGGTAACCCATTGTGGAGTGCTTTTACCCCTTTTGAAAAATGTGGGGATAAAGTAACATTTTTAATTTCACATCCAAATGTTTGTAAAGTCTTTGAAACACCTGTGGGAAAAAGAGAGACACTTACTACACCTCTCAATAAATTCCTTAATGGGTTTAGTTTCCAAAATAGGGTCACTTTTTGGGTGTTTTCACTAGAGGGGTATCTCAGGGCCTCTATTGTGCTATTTTCAAGAAAAATTGTGGGTTGATTTTTTTTGTTACTCTTTGTGAAAATGAAAAATGTGGGGCAACATTTTATTGGGAAAAATGCTAATTTTAATTTTCACAGTCAAGTTTCTCTAAATTCTATGAAACTCCTTTGGGGTCAATGCACTTACGACACCCCTCAGTGCTTGCTTTTGGTGAGTTTCCACTGTATAGTTACCTCAGGGTCTCTTCAAATGCGACATGGCACCCCAAAACCATTCCAGCAAAATCTAACCTAAAAAAAACATTTGGTGCTCCTTCTGCTCTTAGCCCTGCCATGTGTCCATGCAGCAGTTTAGGACCACATATGGAATGTTTCTTTGAACTTTAGAATCATGGTAATAAATATTGAGTTTTGTTTTGCCCAAAAAAATGAAATTTGTAAATTTTTCTTCCATTTTGCTTTAATTTCTGCGGAACACATAAAGAGCTAAAGGGTTAACAAGGTTTATAAACTGAGTTTTGAATAATTTGGGGGGTGTACTTTCTAAAATTGGTCAGTTATTAGTCAGTAGTTTGTATTAAGTAAGCCCTTAAAAGTCACTTCAAAACTGAATTGGTCCTTTAAAAAGTCTGAAAAATAAAATAACATTTACAAAATAAATGTCAACATAAAGTATAGTAAATGTTAATTAAAGGGTTTCTATCACTTGGTATCACATATTTAGCTGTCAGACACTAGCGATCCGCTAGTGTCTGCTCTAACAAACCATCCTAATATGATAGGTTTTGGGGCAGCCGTTTCGCTAAAATAAGAACTTATATCTATATGCTAATGAGCCTCTAGGTGCTATGGGGGCGTCATTAGCACCTAGAGGCTCCGTCTACCTTCATAAAATGCCGCCGCCCAGCGCGTCCCTCCAGCCCGCCCATCTCCTCCGGAATGCGATCCTCCCCGTGCGCGTCTCTGTTCGGCACATGCGCAGTGAATGTCTGACCGCTTCCCTGCTCAGACATCTCCACTGCGCCTGCGCCGATGACATCATAGTGCTCTGAGGAACAGGCGCAGTGGAGATGTCTGTGCAGGGAAGCGGTCAGACATTCACTGCGCATGCGCCGAACAGAGACGCGCACGGGGAGGATCGCATTCAGCAGGAGATGGGCGGGCTGGAGGGACGCGTTGGGCGGCGGCAGTTTCTGAAGGTAGACGGAGCCTCTAGGTGCTAATGACGCCCCCATAGCACCTAGAGGCTCATTAGCATATAGATATAAGTTCTTATTTTAGCGAAACGGCTGCCCCAAAACCTATCATATTAGGATGGTTTGTTAGAGCAGACACTAGCGGATCGCTAGTGTCTGACAGCTAAATATGTGATACCAAGTGATAAAAACCCTTTAATAACTATCGTGTCATGTATTACTATCTGTCCTAAAAGCTGAAAAAAATTCTGTAAATGTACTGAAGCATTTTTAAATATAGGTAAACATACTGTCCCAAATTTACCATTAACATGAAGTACAATGTGTCACAAAAATATCAGACTCACTTGGATATTCCAAAGTTGTTACCATAAAGTGACACGTCAGATTTGCAAAATTAGGCTGCGTCAGGAAGGTGAAACCTGGCTGCGTCTGGGAGAGGTTAAAAACTGGAGTCCTGGCGGCAGCTGAAGTGGCTCAGTGGTTATCACTGGTGCCTTATAGCGCTGAGGTCCTAGGTTTGAATCTGACCAAGGACAACATCTGCATGGAGTTTGTATGTTCTTCTTGTGTTTGCGTAGGTTTCCTATAGGTACTCTGTTTTCATTCCACACTTCAAAGACATACTGATAGCAGTGATTGCCAGTCTTTACCTGTGCCTGTGCCGGAGTCGGTCTGAAACAAATGCAGTCACCGGGAGCAGGCAGTTCCGAGAAAGGCCCGATGAAGGCCCCTGGCGGCCGTTCTCGGAACTGCCTGCTCCCGGTGACCGCATTTGTTTCGGACCGGCTCCCGGCACAGTCACAGGTAAGGACTTACCTGTGCATCGCCGGACTTGTGAGTTAAGATGGCAGCCCGCATGTGTTCGCCGGCGAACTGGCCATCATTGACTGATAGGGAACTTAAACTGTGAGCCCCATTGTGGATAGCTTGATTCTAAAGTCTGTAAAGTGCTGTGGAATTGTGGAGGGAAGAGACCTAGCTCTATATTACATACTATCCAATAGGTGGCTCAGTGGTTAGCACTGGTGCCTTGCAGCGCTGAGGTCCTAGTTTTGAATCTGACAAAGGACAACATCAGCATCGAGTTTGTATGTTCTCCATGTGTTTATGCAAGTTTCCTTCAGGTACTCAATTTTTTTGCCACACTCGAACGACATACTGATAGGGAACTTAGATTGCGAGCCCCATTGGGGATAGCTTGATGATAATGTCTGTAAAGTGCTGCGGAATATAGCAACGCCATATAAGTGCATAAATTAAATAATTGTGGAGGGAGGAGACCGGGCTTTATATTACATACTATCCACCCCTTAATAAACTCATGGTCATCTGGACAGAACCCATCTTCCATATAAAGTATATACAATAAGTTTTTAGTCTCAATGTCCCATAAGAATAAATACTCAGTATTAAGGTCCATATGAAAAATGTAGTAATTACCCCCTTGAAGCCCTCCATATATGTATATATGTTTAAATTAGACTTTTTTGATGATCTGAGATAAGTTCAATATAGATTATCCTGGGCCTACTTAGTTTTCTAAACTATTAAAATTACATACAATAACTGAATGAATTTGGAACTGCCATTGCAGCAATCTGACTGCAGAAATTGTACCTCCACAGTCTTGTTCAGAAATGAAGAATTAAGTGTGCGGATCCATATACCGTAATTTCATCTCCTGTGCTCACAGCTCAAGAGCAGCTCTGCAAACATAACAAATAGATGGCACATAAGCACTATTTGACCTGCCAAAAATCTCCACTTCCTATATTGCTGATCATAACCTCTTATTTATTTTTCCTTAACCCTGTAGGAGGTGGAAATCCAGCAGCAAGGTATAAATACAAGACAAAAACCATCCCTAAACAAAATAATGATGTTGGCACCATGAGGAACCAGGCAGAATAGAATGGGTGTTTACCTGTGATTTGTCACCTGCATGGTATATTTAATAGACTTTTCTGAGCATACCTGAATCACACGCTGTTTTTTCTTTCTTTCTCCATGTGTTCCTTGCTGAACAGGTCAGTGGTACAAAGTACAGTAGGTGCATCTTACTGTAGGTGGCCTAAATGGTTGTTTCATTTTCCTAAAAAAATGATCTAGTTTACAATATAGAAAACCTACTGGAGTTTATGAAAGGATATAGATGCCCCACAGCTCCCATTATAAAGGAAGCTGTTGCTGAAAGGCTCTAGAGTGGCGCACACTGTGAGCAATCAGTTGGAAAGACATTGAGGCACACATACGGAAGAGGATACATCAAAAAAATTTAAAACTGTAAATATCCATTCTACAATGTGAGAGAATAAAAAGCAACATAAAAGTACGTCTACAACACTATTTATTTAGGTAATTTGGTATTTAAAGGTCACACATCCAGTTAGTCCTTTACCAGGTGATTACAGTATATCAAAAAGTTATTAATCCTAAAGACGCAGCCAATTTTAATTTTTCAATATTCATTATTTCCTCCCTGCCTTCTAAGAGTCATAAATATTTGAAATTTTTCTTCACATAGCCATATGAAAGCATCCTTTTTGAGGGACAAGTTGTATTTTTAATATGATGAAATATGATGAAATCATACCATATGATTTACTATATCTTGTATTGGAAAATTGGCAAAAAGTTCTTTGTGGGGTAAAACTGAAAAGAAAAATGCAATTCCGCCATAGTTTCTTTCAATTTTCTTTTTACAGGATTCACTATGAGCAAAAAAATTTGCTGATACTCTTAGGGCTCTTTCACACAAGCTTGTACCTTGTGGGAATAGCGCTCTGTGTGAGAGAGGGATTGTGCGGCTTTTTAGACATTGACTTAAAGGAGTTGTTCCACAAAAAATATTCTACATTTTTAAAAGCAGTACCTGGATCTGAATACTTTTGTAATAGCTAATTTTTATTGCCATTGAGCTTTTCAATAAAATGTATCTGCATAGCTCCATCTGCTGTTTGTTCTTTTCCTTATTTATCTGTCCACCTCACGAAGGTGGTTACACACACTCAGTTAAAATTTTCTACTGTCACTAGCCTTCAGTTAAAAGCTCTGGCAGTTACAGGGAACAAGCTGCAGCAGAAAGAATATGCCTCCCTGAGCTGCAAGCCTGCCATAAATCTAGCAGAACAATTTGAACAATGGATAAGGAGATCTCTGGATCCATGTGAGGTATATGGCTGGTTCTAGCTTTTTAGAAAGAGATTGTCATTGTCTTTAATTTTTTATATCAGTCATGGCATAACCCCTTTAACCCCTTAAGGACACGGCCATATTTTACTTTAAGGACCAGGCCATTTTTTGCAAATCTGACCAGTGTCACTTTATGTGTGAATAACTTTAAAACACTTTTACTTATCCAGGCCATTCTGAATTTTTTTTTTCGGCACATATTGTACTTCATGACACTGGTAAAATTGAGTAAAAAAAAATACCAAATTTACCCAAAATTTTTAAAGATTTGCAAATTTCCAAGTTTCTATTTCTCTACTTCTATAATACATAGTAATACCTCCAAAAACAGTTATTACTTTACATTCCCCATATGTCTACTTCATGTTTGGATCATTTTGGGAAGGCCAATTTTTTTGGGGGGGATGTTACAAGGCTTAGAAGTTTAGAAGCAAATCTTGAAAGTTTTCAGAAATTTTTAAAAACCCAATTTTTATGGACCAGTTCAGGTCTGAAGTCACTTTGTGAGGCTTACATAATAGAAACCACACCCCTCAATGTATTTAAAACTGATTTTACAAACGTCGTTAATCCTTTTGGTGTTCCATAAGAGTTAATGGCAAATGGAGATAACATTTCAGAATTTAGAATTTTTGGCAAATTTTCCATTTAACCCATTTTTTCCAGTAACAAAGCAAGGGTTAATAGCCAAACAAAAATCAATATTTATTGCCCTGATTCTGTAGTTTTTAGAAATACCCCATATGTGGTTGTAAACTACTGTATGGGCACACGGTAGGGCATAGAGGGAAAGGAGCAGCGTGTGTTTTTTGGATGGCAGATTTTGCTGGACTGGTTTATTTACACCATGTCCCATTTGAAGCCCCCCTGATGCACCCCTAGAGTAGAAACTCCATAAAAGTGACCCCATCTAAGAAATTACACCCATTAAGGTATTCAAAACTGATTTTACAAACTTTGTTAACCCTTTAGGTGTTCCACAAGAGTTATTGACAAATGGAGATGAAATTTAAGACCAAAGCTACTTGAGAAACCTTGGCGCGGTGCTCGGGCTCAGACATGTCCTCCTAGTAGGACATGTTGGCTAATCTCTCAATTTTATCATCAGTTTGAGGGTTTAGTAAGTCTGCAGAGTGCACCTATCTTTGCTATTATTATATTGTTATATTGATTATAACATCCTCATAGTTGCTATCTTGTGTAGGATGTCTATTGTGGAACTTGTGGTCCGCCGCAGGCATCCTCCACTGTATGCATTTTTGCTGGGGAACACCATTAGCAATGGGCCACAAGTCCAGGATTTGCTCCCCTGTTTATATATACACAACTGCATATGGGTTTGAGCACATCCTGCCTGTTTAACACCACACCATTTTTTTCATTTGTTTGCATATAGAGATACCTGGAGGTGTATAAGCTTACAATGCATCTCATTCATTCAATCAGTACCCTGCTCCGTACTGATGACAAGCAATAACTCTGTGTATTGTAAGGGTATTTTTAAGTACTGATTGGTTCTCTCCTTTAAGGCCTCATGCACACGACCGTTGTTTTATTCCGTGTCCGTTGCGCCGTTTTTCGTGATTTTCAGCAGACCCAATGATTTTCAATGGGTCCATTGAAAACTCGGCTAATGCACCGTTTGCCACCCGCGTCCATGATCCGTGGTTCCAGTCCTTCCAAAAAATATAACCTGTCCTATTATTTTTGCAGAAAACGGTTCGTGGACCCATTCAAGTCAGTGGGACCGTGAAAAAACGCGGAGGCACATTCGATTGTCACCCGCATCCGCGTCTGTTTTATTTCTATCTTTTGCCATGGCAAAACTGTCTGCCAGAACTTGTGCCAATAAAATGAAAAAAATTAATATATACAGGAAGTTTAAGGTCACAGGTTATGCTAATTGCTAGGCACCTGTGTTGAAAATCAGTAGTGTGGTGTG